>NW_025746066.1:0-140000 GCF_021184085.1 Oncorhynchus gorbuscha
GTGTGTTTCTGTCCCCCTGTCTCCTCAGTGTGTTTCTGTCTCCTCAGTGTGTTTCTGTCTGTCTCCTCAGTGTGTTTCTGTCTCCTCGGTGTGTTTCTGTCTCCTCAGTGTGTTTCTGTCTCCTCGGTGTGTTTCTGTCTCCTCAGTGTGTTTCTGTCTCCTCAGTGTGTTTCTGTCTCCTCAGTGTGTTTCTGTCTCCTCAGTGTGTGTTTCTGTCTCCTCAGTGTGTTTCTGTCTCCTCGGTGTGTGTTTCTGTCTCCTCAGTGTGTGTTGTCTGTCTCCTCAGTGTGTGTTTCTGTCTCCTCAGTGTGTGTTTCTGTCTCCTCAGTGTGTTTCTGTCTCCCCAGTGTGTTTCTGTCTCTCAGTGTGTTTCTGTCTCCTCAGTGTGTTTCTGTCTCCTCAGTGTGTTTCTGTCTCCTCAGTGTGTTTCTGTCTCCCTCAGTGTGTTTCTGTCTCCTCAGTGTGTTTCTGTCTCCTCAGTGTGTTTCTGTCTCCTCAGTGTGTTTCTGCCTCCTCAGTGTGTTTCTGTCTCCTCAGTGTGTTTCTGTCTCCTCAGTGTGTTGTCTGTCTCCTCAGTGTGTTTCTTGTCTCCTCAGTGTGTTTCTGTCTCCTCAGTGTGTTTCTGTCTCCTCAGTGTGTTTTCTGTCTCCTCAGTGTGTTTCTTGTCTCCTCAGTGTGTTTCTGTCCCCTGTCTCCTCAGTGTGTTTCTGTCTCCTCAGTGTGTTTCTGTCCCCTTGTCTCCTCAGTGTGTTTCTGTCTCCTCAGTGTGTTTCTGTCCCCTTGTCTCCTCAGTGTGTTTCTGTCTCCTCAGTGTGTTTCTGTCTCCTCAGTGTGTTTCTGTCTCCTCAGTGTGTTTCTGTTTCCCCCATGTCTCCTCAGTGTGTTTCTGTCTCCTCAGTGTTTCTGTCTCCTCAGTGTGTTTCTGTCCCCCTGTCTCCTCAGTGTGTTTCTGTCTCCTCAGTGTGTTTCTGTCTCCTCAGTGTGTTTCTGTCCCTCAGTGTTTCTGTCTCCTCAGTGTGTTTCTGTCTCCTCTCCTCAGTGTTTCTGTCTCCTCAGTGTGTTTCTGTCTCCTCGTGTGTTTCTGTCTCCTCAGTGTGTTTCTGTCTCCTCAGTGTGTTTCTGTCTCCTCAGTGTGTTTCTGTCTCCTCAGTGTGTTTCTGTCCCCTGTCTCCTCAGTGTGTTTCTGTCTCCTCAGTGTGTTTCTGTCTCCTCAGTGTGTTTCTGTCCCCCTGTCTCCTCAGTGTGTTTCTGTCTCCTCAGTGTGTTTCTGTCCCCTCAGTGTGTTTCTTCCCCCTGTCTCCTCAGTGTGTTTCTGTCTCCTCAGTGTGTTTCTGTCTCCTCAGTGTGTTTCTGTCCCCAGTGTGTCTCCTCAGTGTGTTTCTGTCTCCTCAGTGTGTTTCTGTCTCCTCAGTGTGTTTCTGTCTGTCTCCTCAGTGTGTTTCTGTCTCCTCAGTGTGTTTCTGTCTCCTCAGTGTGTTTCTGTCCCCTGTCTCCTCAGTGTGTTTCTGTCTCCCCTGTCTCCTCAGTGTGTTTCTGTCTCCTCGGTGTGTTTCTGTCTCCTCGTGTGTTTCTGTCTCCTCGGTGTGTTTCTGTCTCCTCGGTGTGTTTCTGTCTCCTCGGTGTGTTTCTGTCTCCTCAGTGTGTTTCTGTCCCCTGTCTCCTCAGTGTGTTTCTGTCTCCTCAGTGTGTTTCTGTCTCCTCAGTGTGTTTCTGTCTCCCGGTGTGTTTCTCCTCGGTGTGTTTCTGTCTCCTCAGTGTGTTTCTGTCTCCTCAGTGTGTTTCTGTCTCCTCAGTGTGTTTCTGTTTCAGTGTGTTTCTGTCTCCTCAGTGTGTTTCTGTCTCCTCAGTGTGTTTCTGTCTCCTCAGTGTGTTTCTGTCTCCTCAGTGTGTTTCTGTCTCCTCAGTGTGTTTCTGTCTCCTCAGTGTGTTTCTGTCTCCTCAGTGTGTTTCTGTCTCCTCCTGTCTCCTCAGTGTGTTTCTGTCTCCTCAGTGTGTTTCTGTCTCCTCAGTGTGTTTCTGTCTCCTCAGTGTGTTTCTGTCCCCTGTCTCCTCAGTGTGTTTCTGTCTCCTCAGTGTGTTTCTGTCTCCTCAGTGTGTTTCTGTCTCCTCAGTGTTTCTGTCCCCTTGTCTCCTCAGTGTGTTTCTGTCCCCTGTCTCCTCAGTGTGTTTCTGTCTCCTCAGTGTGTTTCTGTCCCCCTGTCTCCTCAGTGTGTTTCTGTCTCCTCAGTGTGTTTCTGTCTCCTCAGTGTGTTTCTTCCCCTGTCTCCTCAGTGTGTTTCTGTCTCCTCAGTGTTTCTGTCTGTCTCCTCAGTGTTTCTGTCTCCTCAGTGTGTTTCTGTCCCCATGTCTCCTCAGTGTGTTTCTGTCTCCTCAGTGTGTTTCTGTCTCTTGTCTCCTCAGTGTGTTTCTGTCTCCCCCAGTGTGTTTCTGTCTCCTCAGTGTTTCTGTCTCCTCAGTGTGTTTCTGTCTCCTCAGTGTGTTTCTGTCTGTCTCCTCAGTGTGTTTCTGTCCCCTTGTCTCCTCAGTGTGTTTCTGTCTCCTCCTGTGTTTCTGTCTCCTCAGTGTGTTTCTGTCTCCTCAGTGTGTTTCTTGTCTCCTCAGTGTGTTTCTGTCCCCCTGTCTCCTCAGTGTGTTTCTGTCTCCTCAGTGTGTTTCGGTCCCCCTGTCTCCTCAGTGTGTTTCTGTCTCCTCAGTGTGTTTCTGTCTCCTCAGTGTGTTTCTGTCTCCCCTGTCTCCTCGGTGTGTTTCTGTCTCCTCAGTGTGTTTCTGTCTCCCCTGTCTCCTCAGTGTGTTTTTCTGTCTCCTCAGTGTGTTTCTGTCTCCTCAGTGTGTTTCTGTCTCCTCAGTGTGTTTCTGTCTCCTCAGTGTGTTTCTGTCTCCTCAGTGTGTTTCTGTCTCCTCAGTGTGTTTCTGTCTCCTCAGTGTGTTTCTGTCTCCTCAGTGTGTTTCTGTCTCCTCAGTGTGTTTCTGTCTCCTCAGTGTTTCTGTCTCCTCAGTGTGTTTCTGTCTCCTCAGTGTTTCTGTCCCTTGTCTCCTCAGTGTGTTTCTGTCTCCTCAGTGTGTTTCTGTCTCCTCAGTGTGTTTCTGTCTCCTCAGTTTCTGTGTCTTCAGTGTGTTTCTGTCCCCCTGTCTCCTCAGTGTGTTTCTGTCTCCTCAGTGTGTTTCTGTCCCCTCTCGGTGTGTTTCTGTCCCCTGTCTCCTCGGTGTGTTTCTGTCTCCTCAGTGTGTTTCTGTCTCCTCAGTGTTTCTGTCTCCTCAGTGTGTTTCTGTCCCCATGTCTCCTCAGTGTGTTTCTGTCTCCTCAGTGTGTTTCTGTCTCCTCAGTGTGTTTCTGTCCCCCTGTCTCCTCAGTGTGTTTCTGTCTCCTCGGTGTGTTTCTGTCTCCTCAGTGTGTTTCTGTCCCCTTGTCTCCTCAGTGTGTTTCTGTCCCCTGTCTCCTCAGTGTGTTTCTGTCTCCTCGGTGTGTTTCTGTCTCCTCGTGTGTTTCTGTCTCCTCGGTGTGTTTCTGTCTCCTCGGTGTGTTTCTGTCTCCTCAGTGTGTTTCTGTCTCCTCAGTGTGTTTCTGTCTGTCTCCTCAGTGTGTTTCTGTCTCCTCAGTGTGTTTCTGTCCCTCAGTGTGTTTCTGTCTCCTCAGTGTGTTTCTGTCTCCTCGGTGTGTTTCTGTCTCCTCAGTGTGTTTCTGTCTCCTCAGTGTGTTTCTGTCTCCTCAGTGTGTTTCTGTCTCCTCAGTGTGTTTTTCCTTCTGTCTCCTCAGTGTGTTTCTGTCTCCTCAGTGTGTTTCTGTCTCCTCAGTGTGTTTCTGTCTCCTCAGTGTGTTTCTGTCTCCTCAGTGTGTTTCTGTCTCCTCAGTGTGTTTCTGTCTCCTCAGTGTGTTTCTGTCTCCTCAGTGTGTTTCTGTCTCCTCAGTGTGTTTCTGTCTCCTCAGTGTGTTTCTGTCTCCTCAGTGTGTTTCTGTCTCCTCAGTGTGTTTCTGTCTCCTCAGTGTGTTTCTGTCGGTGTGTTTTTTGTCTCCTCAGTGTGTTTCTGTCTCCTCAGTGTTTCTGTCTCCTCAGTGTGTTTCTGTCTCTCAGTGTGTTTCTGTCTCCTCAGTGTGTTTCTGTCTCCTCGGTGTGTTTCTGTCTCCTCAGTGTGTTTCTGTCCCCTTGCCTCCTCAGTGTGTTTCTGTCTCCTCAGTGTGTTTCTGTCCCCCTGTCTCCTCAGTGTGTTTCTGTCCCCCTGTCTCCTCAGTGTGTTTCTGTCTCCTCAGTGTGTTTCTGTCTGTCCTCGGTGTGTTTCTGTCTCCTCGGTGTGTTTTTCTCCTCGGTGTGTTTCTGTCTCCTCAGTGTGTTTCTGTCTCCTCAGTGTGTTTCTGTGTGTTTCTGTCTCCTCAGTGTGTTTCTGTCTCCTCAGTGTGTTTCTGTCTCCTCAGTGTGTTTCTGTCTCCTCAGTGTGTTTCTGTCTCCTCAGTGTGTTTCTGTCTCCTGTGTGTTTCTGTCTCCTCAGTGTGTTTCTGTTCTGTCTCCTCAGTGTGTTTCTGTCTCCTCAGTGTGTTTCTGTCCTCCTGTCTCCTCAGTGTGTTTTGTCCCCTGTCTCCTCAGTGTGTTTCTGTCTCCTCAGTGTGTTTCTGTCTCCTCAGTGTGTTTCTGTCTCCTCAGTGTGTTTCTGTCTCCTCAGTGTGTTTCTGTCTCCTCAGTGTGTTTCTGTCTCCTCAGTGTGTTTCTGTCTCCTCAGTGTGTTTCTGTCTCCTCAGTGTGTTTCTGTCCCCCTGTCTCCTCAGTGTGTTTCTGTCTCCTCAGTGTGTTTCTGTCTCCTCAGTGTGTTTCTGTCCCCTCAGTGTGTTTCTGTCTGTCTCCTCAGTGTGTTTCTGTCTCCTCAGTGTGTTTCTGTCTGTCTCCTCAGTGTGTTTCTGTCTCCTCAGTGTGTTTCTGTCCCCTGTCTCCTCAGTGTGTTTCTGTCTCCTCAGTGTGTTTCTGTCCCCTGTCTCCTCAGTGTGTTTCTGTCTCCTCAGTGTGTTTCTGTCTCCTCAGTGTGTTTTGTCTGTCTCCTCAGTGTGTTTCTGTCTCCTCAGTGTGTTTCTGTCTCCTCAGTGTGTTTCTGTCTCCTCAGTGTGTTTCTGTCTCCTCAGTGTGTTTCTGTCCCCTCTGTCTCCTCAGTGTGTTTCTGTCTCCTCAGTGTGTTTCTGTCTCCTCAGTGTGTTTCTGTCTCCTCAGTGTTTCTGTCCCCTTGTCTCCTCAGTGTGTTTCTGTCCCCCTGTCTCCTGAGTGTGTTTCTGTCTCCTCAGTGTGTTTCGGTCCCCCTGTCTCCTCAGTGTGTTTCTGTCTCCTCAGTGTGTTTCTGTCCCCTCAGTGTGTTTCTGTCCCCCTGTCTCCTCAGTGTGTTTCTGTCTCCTCAGTGTGTTTCTGTCTCCTCAGTGTTTCTGTCTCCTCAGTGTGTTTCTGTCCCCATGTCTCCTCAGTGTGTTTCTGTCTCCTCAGTGTGTTTCTGTCTCCTCAGTGTGTTTCTGTCCCCCTGTCTCCTCAGTGTGTTTCTGTCTCCTCGGTGTGTTTCTGTCTCCTCGTGTGTTTCTGTCTCCTCAGTGTGTTTCTGTCCCCCTGTCTCCTCAGTGTGTTTCTGTCTCCTCGGTGTGTTTCTGTCTCCTCGTGTGTTTCTGTCTCCTCGGTGTGTTTCTGTCTCCTCGGTGTGTTTCTGTCTCCTCAGTGTGTTTCTGTCTCCTCAGTGTGTTTCCCCCTGTCTCCTCAGTGTGTTTCTGTCTCCTCAGTGTGTTTCTGTCTCCTCGGTGTGTTTCTGTCTCCTCGGTGTGTTTCTGTCTCCTCAGTGTGTTTCTGTCTCCTCAGTGTGTTTCTGTCTCCTCAGTGTGTTTCTGTCTCCTCAGTGTGTTTCTGTCTCCTCAGTGTGTTTCTGTCCCCTTGTCTCCTCAGTGTGTTTCTGTCTCCTCAGTGTGTTTCTGTCTCCTCAGTGTGTTTCTGTCTCCTCAGTGTGTTTCTGTCTTCCTCAGTGTGTTTCTGTCTCCTCAGTGTGTTTCTGTCTCCTCAGTGTGTTTCTGTCTCCTCAGTGTGTTTCTGTCTCCTCGGTGTGTTTCTGTCTCCTCAGTGTGTTTCTGTCTCCTCAGTGTGTTTCTGTCTCCTCAGTGTGTTTCTGTCTCCTCAGTGTGTTTCTGTCTCCTCAGTGTGTTTTTGTCTCCTCAGTGTGTTTCTGTCTCCTCAGTGTTTCTGTCTCCTCAGTGTGTTTCTGTCTCCTCAGTGTGTTTCTGTCTCTAAAGTGTGTTTCTGTCTCCTCAGTGTGTTTCTGTCTCCTCGGTGTGTTTCTGTCTCCTCAGTGTGTTTCTGTCCCCTTGCCTCCTCAGTGTGTTTCTGTCTCCTCAGTGTGTTTCTGTCCCCCTGTCTCCTCAGTGTGTTTCTGTCCCCCTGTCTCCTCAGTGTGTTTCTGTCTCCTCAGTGTGTTTCTGTCCCCCTGTCTCCTCGGTGTGTTTCTGTCTCCTCGGTGTGTTTCTGTCTCCTCGGTGTGTTTCTGTCTCCTCAGTGTGTTTCTGTCTCCTCGGTGTGTTTCTGTCTCCTCAGTGTGTTTCTGTCTCCTCAGTGTGTTTCTGTCTCCTCGGTGTGTTTCTGTCTCCTCTGTGTGTTTCTGTCTCCTCAGTGTGTTTCTGTCTCCTCAGTGTGTTTCTGTTCCCCTGTCTCCTCAGTGTGTTTCTGTCTCCTCGGTGTGTTTCTGTCTCCTCGGTGTGTTTCTGTCCCCTCAGTGTGTTTCTGTCCCCCTGTCTCCTCAGTGTGTTTCTGTCTCCTCAGTGTGTTTCTGTCTCCTCAGTGTGTTTCTGTCTCCTCAGTGTGTTTCTGTCTCCTCAGTGTGTTTCTGTCTCCTCAGTGTGTTTCTGCCTCCTCAGTGTGTTTCTGTCTCCTCAGTGTGTTTCTGTTTCCCCAGTGTGTTTCTGTCCCCCTGTCTCCTCAGTGTGTTTCTGTCTCCTCAGTGTGTTTCTGTCTCCTCAGTGTGTTTCTGTCCCCTCAGTGTGTTTCTGTCCCCCTGTCTCCTCAGTGTGTTTCTGTCTCCCCAGTGTGTTTCTGTCCCCCTGTCTCCTCAGTGTTTCTGTCTCCCCAGTGTGTTTCTGTCCCCTTGTCTCCTCAGTGTGTTTCTGTCTCCTCAGTGTGTTTCTGTCCCCTTGTCTCCTCCGTGTGTTTCTGTCTCCTCAGTGTTTCTGTCTCCTCAGTGTGTTTCTGTCTCCTCAGTGTGTTTCTGTCCCCTTGTCTCCTCAGTGTGTTTCTGTCTCCTCAGTGTGTTTCTGTCCCCTTGTCTCCTCAGTGTGTTTCTGTCTCCTCAGTGTTTCTGTCTCCTCAGTGTGTTTCTGTCTCCTCAGTGTTTCTGTCTCCTCAGTGTGTTTCTGTCTCCTCTGTGTGTTTCTGTCTCCTCAGTGTGTTTCTGTCTCCTCAGTGTGTTTCTGTCCCCCTGTCTCCTCAGTGTGTTTCTGTCCCCTGTCTCCTCAGTGTGTTTCTGTCTCCTCAGTGTGTTTCTGTCTCCTCAGTGTGTTTCTGTCTCCTCAGTGTGTTTATGTCCCCCTGTCTCCTCTGTGTGTTTCTGTCTCCTCAGTGTGTTTCTATCCCCTGTCACCTCTGTGTGTTTCTGTCTCCTCAGTGTTTCTGTCTTCTCAGTGTGTTTCTGTCTCCTCAGTGTGTTTCTGTCTCCTCAGTGTGTTTCTGTCTCCTCAGTGTGTTTCTGTCTCCTCAGTGTGTTTCTGTCCCCTCAGTGTGTTTCTGTCTCTTCAGTGTGTTTCTGTCCCCTCAGTGTGTTTCTGTCTCCTCAGAGTTTCTGTCTCCTCAGTGTGTTTCTGTCTCCTCAGAGTTTCTGTCTCCTCAGTGTGTTTCTGTCTCCTCAGTGTGTTTCTGTCTCCCCAGTGTGTCTCTGTCCCCTTGTCTCCTCAGTGTGTTTCTGTCTCCTCAGTGTGTTTCTGTCCCCTTGTCTCCTCAGTGTGTTTCTGTCTCCTCAGTGTGTTTCTGTCTCCTCAGTGTTTCTGTCTCCTCAGTGTTTCTGTCTCCTCAGTGTGTTTCTGTCTCTTCAGTGTGTTTCTGTCTCCTCAGTGTATTTCTGTCTCCTCAGTGTTTCTGTCTCCTCAGTGTGTTTCTGTCCCTTTGTCTCCTCAGTGTGTTTCTGTCTCCTCAGTGTGTTTCTGTCCCCTTGTCTCCTCAGTGTGTTTCTGTCCCCTGTCTCCTCTGTGTGTTTCTGTCTCCTCTGTGTGTTTCTGTCTTCTCAGTGTGTTTCTGTCTCCTCATTGTGTTTCTGTCTCCTCAATGTGTTTCTGTCCCCCTGTCTCCTCAGTGTGTTTATGTCCCCCTGTCTCCTCAGTGTGTTTCTGTCTCCTCATTGTGTTTCTGTCTCCTCAGTGTGTTTCTGTCCCCTCAGTGTGTTTCTGTCTCCTCATTGTGTTTCTGTCTCCTCAGTGTGTTTCTGTCCCCTCAGTGTGTTTCTGTCTCCTCAGTGTGTTTCTGTCTCCTCAGTGTGTTTCTGTCTCCTCAGTGTGTTTCTGTCCCCCTGTCTCCTCAGTGTGTTTCTGTCCCCCTGTCTCCTCAGTGTGTTTCTGTCTCCTCAGTGTGTTTCTGTCCCCTTGTCTCCTCAGTGTGTTTCTGTCCCCCTGTCTCCTCAGTGTGTTTCTGTCTCCTCAGTGTGTTTCTGTCCCCCTGTCTCCTCAGTGTGTTCTGCATCTCTGACTCCTCTGTGTCTCTGTGTCTCTGACTCCATATTGTCTCTGACTCCACAGTGTCTCTGTGTCTGTATCTCTGACTCCTCTGTGTCTCTGACTCTATATTGTCTCTGACTCCATATTGTCTCTGACTCCACAGTGTCTCTGTGTCTCTGACTCTATATTGTCTCTGACTCCTCTGTGTCTCTGACTCCACAGTGTCTCTTTGTCTCTGACTCTATATGGTCTCTGACTCCATATTGTCTCTGACTCCACAGTGCCTCTGTGTCTCTGACTCCTCTGTGTCTCTGACTCCACAGTGTCTCTTTGTCTCTGACTCTATATGGTCTCTGACTCCATATTGTCTCTGACTCTATATGGTCTCTGACTCCATATTGTCTCTGACTCCATATTGTCTCTGACTCCATATTGTCTCTGACTCCACAGTGTCTCTGTGTCTCTGACTCCATATTGTCTCTGACTCCATATTGTCTCTGACTCCATATTGTCTCTGACTCCACAGTGTCTATGTGTCTCTGACTCCACTGTGACTCCACTCTGTTGACAACAGTGTTTTCTCTCTCTCTCTCCTCTAGCTCCCAACCTGAAGGTTTCGGCCTCGGAAAAGTGTTTCTGTCGGTCTCGCAACGCTGCGACTCCCAGAATACACCAGCAGGCAAGGAGACGTGCAACACAGAGGGCAAGGCCCCTGCCAAGGTACAACATTTGATAGCAATAGCATTAGCACTGTCTCTCCTCTGGGCCCCCAGGTACAGCATCTGATAGCAATAGCATTAGCACTGGTCTCTCCTCTGGGCCCCCAGGTACAGCATCTGATAGCAATAGCATTAGCACTGATCTCTCCTCTGGGCCCACAGGAACAGCATCTGATAGCAATAGCATTAGCACTGGTCTCTCCTCTGGGCCCACAGGTACAGCATCTGATAGCAATAGCATTAGCACTGGTCTCTCCTCTGGGCCCACAGGTATAGCATTCATTCAGTAATTGATTAGGATCCCCAAGACTACTAACGCAGCAGCTTCTCTTCCTGGGTTGATGACATAATACAGACCATTGGTATACACTCAGTGTGTCATATACTATACACACTAACTCTGGGACTGAACTACCTAGCTTTAAAATGATATGTTCACACCGACACACACCTTGACATTCAGCCGGCTCACAGATACAGTTCCACATTCAGCCGGCTCACAGATACAGTTTGACATTCAGCCGGCTCACAGATACAGTTTAACATTCAGCCAGCTCACAGATACAGTTCCACATTTAGCCAGCTCACAGATACAGTTCCACATTCAGCCAGCTCACAGATACAGTTCCACATTCAGCCGGCTCACAGATACAGTTCCACATTCAGCCAGCTCACAGATACAGTTCCACATTCAGTCTCTGCTCACAGATACAGTTCCACATTCAGCCTGCTCACAGATACAGTTCCACATTCAGCCGGCTCACAGATACAGTTCCACATTTAGCCAGCTCACAGATACAGTTCACATTCAGCCGGCTCAGATACAGTTTAACATTCAGCCGGCTCACAGATACAGTTCCACATTTAGCCGGCTCACAGATACAGTTCCACATTCAGCCGGCTCACAGATACAGTTTAACATTCAGCCGGCTCACAGATACAGTTCCACATTCAGCCGGCTCACAGATACAGTTCCACATTCAGCCGACTCACAGATACAGTTCCACATTCAGCCGGCTCACAGATACAGTTCCACATTTAGCCGGCTCACAGATACAGTTCCACATTTAGCCAGCTCACAGATACAGTTTAACATTCAGCCGGCTCACAGATACAGTTCCACATTCAGCCGGCTCACAGAGGCAGGGTAGCAGCGTTGGTTAACCGAAAGGTTGCATCGAATCCCCGAGCATCTGACAAGCAAATCTGGTTCTGCCCCTGAACAGGAGTTAACCCACTGTTCCCAGGCTGTCATTTAGCCATTTGTTCTTAACTGACTTGCCTAGTAAAAATACAGCATCTGTAAAATAAATTACAGTCCACATTCAGCCGGCTCACAGATACAGTTCCACATTCAGCCGGCTCACAGATACAGTTTAACATTCAGCAGGCTCTTCCAGATACAGTTCCACATTCAGACCATTGGCTACACTCAGATACAGTTCCACATTCAGCCAGCTCACAGCAGTTCCACATTGTTCACAGATACAGTTTAACATTCAGCCGGCTCACAGATACAGTTCCACATTCAGCCGGCTCACAGATACAGTTCCACATTCAGCCAGCTCTTAGATACAGTTTCCACATTCAGCCAGCTCTAGATACAGTTCCACATTCAGCCAGCTCACAGATACAGTTCCACATTCAGCCGGCTCACAGATACAGTTCCACATTCAGCCAGCTCACAGATACAGTTCCACATTCAGCCGGCTCACAGATACAGTTTAACATTCAGCCAGCTCACAGATACAGTTCCACATTCAGCCGGCTCACAGATACAGTTCCACATTCAGCCGGCTCACAGATACAGTTCCACATTCAGCCGGCTCACAGATACAGTTCCACATTCAGCCAGCTCACAGATACAGTTCCACATTAGCCAGCTCTTAGATACAGTTCCACATTCAGCCGGCTCACAGATACAGTTCCACATTCAGCCAGCTCTTAGATACAGTTCCACATTCAGCCGGCTCACAGATACAGTTCCACATTCAGCCAGCTCACAGATACAGTTCCACATTCAGCCGGCTCACAGATACAGTTCCACATTCAGCCAGCTCTTAGATACAGTTCCACATTCACTCACAGATACAGTTCCACATTCAGCCGGCTCACAGATACAGTTCCACATTCAGCCAGCTCACAGATACAGTTCCACATTCAGCCGGCTCACAGATACAGTTCCACATTCAGCCGGCTCACAGATACAGTTCCACATTCAGCCGGCTCACAGATACAGTTCCACATTCAGCCAGCTCACAGATACAGTTCCACATTCAGCCGGCTCACAGATACAGTTCCACATTCAGCCAGCTTTAGATACAGTTCCACATTCAGCCATCATTGAAAATACAGTTCCACATTCACTGCCAGCTCTTAGATACAGTTCCACATTCAATAAAAGATACAGTTCCACATTCAGCCGGCTCACAGATACAGTTCCACATTCAGCCGGCTCACAGATACAGTTCCACATTCAGCCAGCTCTTAGATACAGTTCCACATTCAGCCGGCTCACAGATACAGTTCCACATTCAGCCAGCTCTTAGATACAGTTCCACATTCAGCCGGCTCACAGATACAGTTCCACATTCAGCCAGCTCTTAGATACAGTTCCACATTCAGCCGGCTCACAGATACAGTTCCACATTCAGCCAGCTCTTAGATACAGTTCCACATTCAGCCGGCTCACAGATACAGTTCCACATTCAGCCGGCTCACAGATACAGTTCCACATTCAGCCAGCTCACAGATACAGTTCCACATTCAGCCGGCTCACAGATACAGTTCCACATTCAGCCGGCTCACAGATACAGTTCCACATTCAGCCAGCTCTTAGATACAGTTCCACATTCAGCCAGCTCTTAGATACAGTTCCACATTCAGCCGGCTCACAGATACAGTTCCACATTCAGCCGGCTCACAGATACAGTTCCACATTCAGCCGGCTCACAGATACAGTTCCACATTCAGCCGGCTCACAGATACAGTTTAACATTCAGCCAGCTCACAGATACAGTTCCACATTTAGCCAGCTCACAGATACAGTTCCACATTCAGCCGGCTCACAGATACAGTTCCACATTTAGCCAGCTCACAGATACAGTTCCACATTCAGCCGGCTCACAGATACAGTTTAACATTCAGCCGGCTCACAGATACAGTTCCACATTCAGCCGGCTCACAGATACAGTTCCACATTCAGCCGGCTCACAGATACAGTTCCACATTCAGCCGGCTCACAGATACAGTTCCACATTCAGCCGGCTCACAGATACAGTTCCACATTCAGCCAGCTCACAGATACAGTTCCACATTCAGCCGGCTCACAGATACAGTTCCACATTCAGCCGGCTCACAGATACAGTTCCACATTCAGCCGGCTCACAGATACAGTTCCACATTCAGCCAGCTCACAGATACAGTTCCACATTCAGCCAGGCTCACAGATACAGTTCCACATTCAGCCGGCTCACAGATACAGTTCCACATTCAGCCGGCTCACAGATACAGTTCCACATTCAGCCGGCTCACAGATACAGTTCCACATTCAGCCGGCTCACAGATACAGTTCCACATTCAGCCAGCTCACAGATACAGTTCCACATTCAGCCAGCTCTTAGATACAGTTCCACATTCAGCCGGCTCACAGATACAGTTCCACATTCAGCCAGCTCTTAGATACAGTTCCACATTCAGCCGGCTCACAGATACAGTTCCACATTCAGCCAGCTCTTAGATACAGTTCCACATTCAGCCGGCTCACAGATACAGTTCCACATTCAGCCAGCTCTTAGATACAGTTCCACATTCAGCCGGCTCACAGATACAGTTCCACATTCAGCCGGCTCACAGATACAGTTCCACATTCAGCCGGCTCAGATACAGTTCCACATTCAGCCGGCTCACAGATACAGTTCCACATTCAGCCGGCTCACAGATACAGTTCCACATTCAGCCGGCTCTTAGATACAGTTCCACATTCAGCCAGCTCTTAGATACAGTTCCACATTCAGCCGGCTCACAGATACAGTTCCACATTCAGCCGGCTCACAGATACAGTTTCACATTCAGCCAGCTCTTAGATACAGTTCCACATTCAGCCGGCTCACAGATACAGTTCCACATTCAGCCGGCTCACAGATACAGTTCCACATTCAGCCAGCTCACAGATACAGTTCCACATTCAGCCGGCTCACAGATACAGTTCCACATTCAGCCGGCTCACAGATACAGTTCCACATTCAGCCGGCTCTTAGATACAGTTCCACATTCAGCCAGCTCACAGATACAGTTCCACATTCAGCCGGCTCACAGATACAGTTCCACATTCAGCCGGCTCACAGATACAGTTCCACATTCAGCCGGCTCACAGATACAGTTCCACATTCAGCCAGCTCACAGATACAGTTCCACATTCAGCCGGCTCACAGATACAGTTCCACATTCAGCCGGCTCACAGATACAGTTCCACATTCAGCCGGCTCAGATACAGTTCCACATTCAGCCAGCTCTTAGATACAGTTCCACATTCAGCCGGCTCACAGATACAGTTCCACATTCAGCCAGCTCACAGATACAGTTCCACATTCAGCCGGCTCACAGATACAGTTCCACATTCAGCCGGCTCACAGATACAGTTCCACATTCAGCCGGCTCACAGATACAGTTCCACATTCAGCCAGCTCACAGATACAGTTCCACATTCAGCCGGCTCACAGATACAGTTCCACATTCAGCCGGCTCACAGATACAGTTCCACATTCAGCCGGCTCACAGATACAGTTCCACATTCAGCCGGCTCACAGATACAGTTTAACATTCAGCCAGCTCACAGATACAGTTCCACATTCAGCCGGCTCACAGATACAGTTCCACATTCAGCCGGCTCACAGATACAGTTCCACATTCAGCCAGCTCACAGATACAGTTCCACATTCAGCCGGCTCACAGATACAGTTCCACATTCAGCCGGCTCACAGATACAGTTCCACATTCAGCCGGCTCACAGATACAGTTCCACATTCAGCCAGCTCTTAGATACAGTTCCACATTCAGCCGGCTCACAGATACAGTTCCACATTCAGCCGGCTCACAGATACAGTTCCACATTCAGCCAGCTCACAGATACAGTTCCACATTCAGCCGGCTCACAGATACAGTTCCACATTCAGCCGGCTCACAGATACAGTTCCACATTCAGCCAGCTCACAGATACAGTTCCACATTTAGCCGGCTCACAGATACAGTTCCACATTCAGCCAGCTCTTAGATACAGTTCCACATTCAGCCAGCTCACAGATACAGTTCCACATTCAGCCGGCTCACAGATACAGTTCCACATTCAGCCTGCTCACAGATACAGTTCCACATTCAGCCAGCTCACAGATACAGTTCCACATTCAGCCGGCTCACAGATACAGTTCCACATTCAGCCGGCTCACAGATACAGTTCCACATTCAGCCGGCTCTTAGATACAGTTCCACATTCAGCCAGCTCTTAGATACAGTTCCACATTCAGCCAGCTCACAGATACAGTTCCACATTCAGCTCACAGATACAGTTCCACATTCAGCCAGCTCTTAGATACAGTTCCACATTCAGCCGGCTCAGATACAGTTCCACATTCAGCCAGCTCTTAGATACAGTTCCACATTCAGCCGGCTCACAGATACAGTTCCACATTCAGCCAGCTCACAGATACAGTTCCACATTCAGCCAGCTCACAGATACAGTTCCACATTCAGCCGGCTCACAGATACAGTTCCACATTCAGCCAGCTCACAGATACAGTTCCACATTTAGCCGGCTCACAGATACAGTTCCACATTTAGCCGGCTCACAGATACAGTTCCACATTTAGCCGGCTCACAGATACAGTTCCACATTCAGCCGGCTCACAGATACAGTTCCACATTCAGCCGGCTCACAGATACAGTTCCACATTCAGCCAGCTCACAGATACAGTTCCACTGGGCTTCACTTCACCTCCTTCATCCCTGTTCATAAACAGTGTACAGGAGGAGCTTCACATTTTGTCCCATTCAGCTCATAAAATGAACAAACTATCAGCCGGCTGGGTTTCACTTCACCTCCTTCACCCCTGCTCATAAACAGTGTACCGGAGGAGCTTCACATTTTGTCCCATTCAGCTCATAAAATGAACAAACTATCAGCCGGCTGGGTTTCACTTCACCTCCTTCACCCCTGCTCATAAACAGTGTACCAGGGGAGTTTCACATATTGTCCTTCACTCCCATTCAGCTCCCAAGCAAAAAGGCAATTCCTCATAGCGTGGAACTGAGAAAAATGGCTTTTATTTACCTTGGTTTCACAGTAGCTCTATGCAGTTACTGCTAACATGACCTCCATTTTCTCCAAAACGCAATATAATAGAGGCAGGATACTTGTCCACATGATTAAGCATGTATTTAATGTAGCAAAAAAATATATCAACTCATTTTCGACCAAATGAGCAGTTACTGCCTTTTTGCTTGGTAGGGCAGAATACCGATAATGATAGTAATAACGTAAACCATGGCAATAACAACAGCGATAGCATTAGCGATAACAGAACTGATGTTGCAGGCGAAAGCCTGAGAAAAATCCAATCCAGAAGTGCCTCATGTTTTGAAAGCGCTGAGTTCCTATGCATCCCTATTGAGCAGTGAATGGGCTATCAACCAGATTACTCTTTCTCCGTATTCCCCAAGGTGTCTACAGCATTGTGATGTAGTGTTACGCATTTATTTTGAAGAATACACGTAAGCGGCTACATTGCGCAAGTGGTCACCTGATGCTCCCAGAGAGATTTCTCGTAAAATACAGAGGTAGCCATTACTCCAATCGGTCCTACTGAAAAACTAATTGTCCCGATGGATATATTATCGAATAGATATTTGAAAAACACCTTGAGGATTGATTATAAACAACGTTTGCCATGTTTCTGTCGATATTTTGGAGCTAATTTGGAATATTTTTCGCTGTTTTCGTGACTTCAATTTCCGGGGAATTTCTCAGCCAAACGTGAAGAACAAACGGAGCTATTTCGCCTACAAAAATAATCTTTTGGGAAAAAAAGGAACATTTGCTATCTAACTGGGAGTCTCGTGAGTGAAAACATCTGAAGCTCATCAAAGGTAAACTATTTAATTTGATTGCTTTTCTGATTTCCGTGACCAAGTTACCTGCTGCTAGCTGGACAAAATGCTATGCTAGGCTATCGATAAACTTACACAAATTATTGTCTAGCTTTGGCTGTAAAGCATATTTTGAAAATCTGAGATGACAGGGTGATAAACAAAAGGCTAAGCTGTGTCTCAATATATTTCATTTGTGATTTTCATGAATAGGAATATTTTCTAGGAATATTTATGTCCGTTGCGTTATGCTAATTAGTGTCAGCCGATGATTACGCTCCCTCATGGGGGATGGGGAGTCGTTAGAGGTTAACTAAATTTGCAGGTTTAAATTGTTTTGTTGCTATAACAGCCTCCACTCTTTCCACTAGATGTCTTCCATTCAGAGCGTTAGTGAGGTCGGGCACTGATGTCCGTTGCTCTAATGTCCATCTCTGCCCACATCTCTGCCCTCATGTCCATCTCTGCCCTCATGTCCATCTCTGCCCTCATGTCCATCTCTGCCCACATCTCTGCCCTCATGTCCATCTCTGCCCTCATGTCCATCTCTGCCCTCATGTCCTTCTCTACCCTCATGTCCTTCTCTACCCTCGTGTCCATCTCTGCCCTCGTGTCCATCTCTGCCCACATCTCTGCCCTCATGTCCATCTCTGCCCTCATGTCCATCTCTACCCTCATGTCCTTCTCTACCCTCATGTCCTTCTCTACCCTCATGTCCATCTCTGCCCTCATGTCCTTCTCTACCCTCATGTCCTTCTCACCCTCTGTCCTTCTCATGTCCATCTCTGCCCTCATGTCCATCTCTACCCTCATGTCCTTCTCTGCCCTCATGTCCATCTCTGCCCTCATGTCCATCTCTGCCCTCATGTCCATCTCTGCCCTCATGTCCATCTCTGCCCTCATGTCCATCTCTGTCCTTCTCCCTCGTGTCCATCTCTGCCCTCATGTCCATCTCTGCCCTCATGTCCATCTCTGCCCACATCTCTGCCCTCATGTCCATCTCTGCCCACCCTGCCCTCATGTCCTCTGCCCTCTGCCCTCATGTCCATCTCTGCCCTCATGTCCTCTCTGCCCTCATGTCCATCTCTGCCCTCATGTCCTTCTCTACCCTCATGTCCTTCTCTGCCCTCATGTCCATCTGGCCCAAATCTCTGCCCTCATGTCCATCTCTGCCCTCAAGAGGGTCTCTCTGCCCTCATGAGGATCTCTGCCCTCATGTCCATCTCTGCCCTCATGTCCATCTCTGCCCTCATGTCCTTCTCTACCCTCATGTCCTTCTCTGCCCTCATGTCCATCTCTGCCCTCATGTCCATCTCTGCCCTCATGTCCTTTCTCTGCCCTCATGTCCTTCTCTGCCCTCATGTCCATCTCTGCCCTCATGTCCATCTCTGCCCTCATGTCCTTCTCTACCCTCATGTCCTTCTCTGCCCTCATGTCCTTCTCTGCCCTCTGTCCATCTCTGCCCTCATGTCCATCTCTGCCCTCATGTCCTTCTCAGCCCTCATGTCCTTCTCTGCCCTATGCTCCATCTCAGCACAGCATGTCCATCTCTGCAGATGTCCTTCTCTGCCCTCATGTCCTTTCTGCCCTGATGTCCATCTCTGCCCTCATGTCCATCTCTGCCCTCATGTCCATCTCTGCCCTCATGTCCTTCTCTACCCTGTGTCCATCTCTGCCCTGTGTCAGATCTCACCCTGTGTCAGATCTCACCCTCGTGTCCATCTCTGCCCTGTGTCCATCTCTGCCCTCATGTCCTTCTCTGCCCTCATGTCCATCTCTGCCCTCATGTCCATCTCTGCCCTCATGTCCATCTCAGCCCTCATGTCCATCTCTGCCCTCATGTCCTTCTCTGCCCTCATGTCCAAACACCCTCATGTCCTTCTCTGCCCTCATGTCCCTCTGCCCTCATGTCCATCTCTGCCCTCATGTCCATCTCTGCCCTCATGTCCATCTCAGCCCTCATGTCCAGCTACCCTCATGTCCATCTCAGAACCCTCATGTCCATCTCACCCTCATGTCCATCTCTGCCCTCATGTCCATCTCTGCCCACATCTCTGCCCTCATGTCCTTCTCTACCCTCATGTCCTCCTCTGCTCCTCATGTCCATCTCAGCCCTCATGTCCATCTCAGCCCTCATGTCCATCTCTGCCCTCATGTCCATCTCTGCCCTCATGTCCATCTCTGCCCTCATGTCCATCTCTGCCCTCATGTCCATCTCTGCCCTCATGTCCATCTCTGCCCATGTCCATCTCAGAACACAGCTGCCCTCATGTCCATCTCTACCCTCATGTCCACCTCTGCCCTCATGTCCATCTCTGCCCTCATGTCCATCTCTGCCCTCATGTCCATCTCAGCTGCCCTCATGTCCATCTCTGCCCTCATGTCCATCTCTGCCCTCGTGTCCATCTCTGCAGAACACAGTGTCCATCTCTGCCCTCATGTCCATCTCTGCCCTCATGTCCATCTCTGCCCTCATGTCCATCTCTACCCTCATGTCCATCTCAGCCCTCATGTCCAGCCCTCATGTCCTCCTCTGCCCTCATGTCCTTCTCTGTTCTCATATCCTTCTCTGTCCTCTGTGTCTTCAGGTGAAGCCTGAGTCCAAGGCAGTGCTGTCCAGGTGGCCTAAAGGAATCAGTAGAGGCAGCAGCTGCTGTAAGAGGGTCTCCTCTAAAGGAGGAACAGGGGGAGGAGGTGAGGAGTGTCCTCCTGATGAACAGGCCTTCCTAGTAGCTCTGTATAAATACATGAAGGAGAGGAGGACGCCCATAGAGAAGGATCCCCTACCTGGGCTTCAAACAGAGTAAGTAGAAGCCTCCTTCTTTTACTGCCTCTACAATAGGGGAGAGGATCTTTCTGGAGCCAACACCTCTGTTTTCTCACTAGATGCTGTCAGTCTGTCTGTCAGGCCACCAGGGTCAGGTGCTGCTGTGTCAACATGGGATCAGCCCTGCATTGAGTCCAGGAACAACTATGCTAACATGTGGCAGCACAGCAGAACAGAACACAGCAGAGCGGAACAGAGCAGAACACAGCTGAGCAGATACAATAGGGAGAGCAGAGAACACAGTTTGAGCAGAAGGAGGAGCAGAAGGAACTGGGAGCAGAACACAGAGAGAGGAGAGAGAGCAGAACAGATACAGAACTGGCAGAACACAGGGAGCAGAACACAGTTTGAGCAGAACACAGCTGAGCAGAGCAGAGCAGAACAGAGCAGAACTCAGCAGAACACAGCTGAGCAGAGCAGAACAGAACACAGCTGAGCAGAACACAGCTGAGCAGAACACAGCTGAGCAGAACCGAGCAGAACACAGCTGAGCAAAACACAGCTGAGCAGAACAGAACAGAACACAGCTGAGCAGAACACAGCTGAGCAGAACACAGCAGAGCAGAGCAGAGCAGAACAGAGGAGGTTTGAGAGCAGAACTCAGCAGAACACAGCTGAGCAGAGCAGGCAGAACAGGGCTGAGCAGCTGAGCAGAACACAGCAGAGCGGAACAGAGCAGAACACAGCTGAGCAGAACACAGCTGAGCAGAACACAGCTGAGGATAGCAGAACAAGCAGACTTTGCAGAACACAGCTGAGCAGAGCAGAACAGAACACAGCTGAGCAGAACACAGCTGAGCAGAACACAGCAGAGCGGAACAGAGCAGAACACAGCTGAGCAGAACAGAACAGAACACAGCTGAGCAGAACACAGCTGAGCAGAACACAGCTGAGCAGAACACAGCTGAGCAGAGACAGAACAGAACACAGCTGATCAGAACACAGCTGAGCAGAACAGAACAGAACACAGCTGAGCAGAACACAGCTGAGCAGAACACAGCTGAGCAGAAGGAGAGAACACAGCTGAGCAGAACACAGCTGAGCAGAAGGGAACAGAACACAGCTGAGCAGAACACAGCTGAGCAGAACACAGCTGAGCAGAACACAGCTGAGCAGAACACAGCAGAGCAGAACAGAGCAGAGCAGAACAGAGCAGAGCAGAACAGGACGATATGGGGGTAGAATAAGAGGAGGAGGAGGAGGATATGGGGGTAGAATAAGAGAGGAGGATGGAGAGAGGAGGATAGAAGGATATGGGGGTAGAATAAGAGAGAGGAGGAGAGAAGGATATGGGGGTAGAATAAGAGAGAGGAGGAGAGGAGGATATGGGGATACAATAGGGGAGAGGAAGGGATATGGGATTTGAAGAGAGAGGAGGAGAGAAGGATATGGGGGTAGAATAAGAGAGAGGAGGAGAGGAGGATATGGGGATACAATAGGGGAGAGGAAGGGAGGAGGTTTGAGAGAGAGGAGGAGAGAAGGATATGGGGGTAGAATAAGAGAGAGGAGGAGAGGAGGATATGGGGATACAATAGGGGAGAGGAAGGGAGGGAGGTTTGAGAGAGAGGAGGAGAGAAGGATATGGGGGTAGAATAAGAGAGAGGAGGAGAGGAGGATATGGGGATACAATAGGGGAGAGGAAGGGAGGAGGTTTGAGAGAGAGGAGGAGAGAAGGATATGGGGGTAGAATAAGAGAGAGGAGGAGAGGAGGATATGGGGATACAATAGGGGAGAGGAAGGGAGGAGGTTTGAGAGAGAGGAGGAGAGGAGGATATGGGGGTAGAATAAGAGAGAGGAGGAGAGGAGGATATGGGGATACAATAGGGGAGAGGAAGGGAGGAGGTTTGAGAGAGAGGAGGAGAGAAGGATATGGGGGTAGAATAAGGGAGAGGAGGAGAGGAGGATATGGGGATACAATAGGGGAGAGGAAGGGAGGAGGTTTGAGAGAGAGGAGGAGAGAAGGATATGGGGGTAGAATAAGAGAGAGGAGGAGAGGAGGATATGGGGATACAATAGGGGAGAGGAAGGGAGGAGGTTTGAGAGAGAGGAGGAGAGAAGGATATGGGGGTAGAATAAGAGAGAGGAGGAGAGGAGGATATGGGGATACAATAGGGGAGAGGAAGGGAGGAGGTTTGAGAGAGAGGAGGAGAGAAGGATATGGGGGTAGAATAAGAGAGAGGAGGAGAGAAGGATATGGGGATACAATAGGGGAGAGGAAGGGAGGAGGTTTGAGAGAGAGGAGGAGAGAAGGATATGGGGGTAGAATAAGAGAGAGGAGGAGAGAAGGATATGGGGGTAGAATAAGAGAGAGAGGAGGAGAGGAGGATATGGGGGTAGAATAAGAGAGAGGAGGAGAGAAGGATATGGGGGTAGAATAAGAGAGAGGAGGAGAGAAGGATATGGGGGTAGAATAAGAGAGAGGAGGAGAGAAGGATATGGGGGTAGAATAAGGGAGAGGAGGAGAGGAGGATATGGGGGTAGAATAAGAGAGAGGAGGAGAGAAGGATATGGGGGTAGAATAGGGAGAGGAGGAGAGAAGGATATGGGGGTAGAATAAGAGAGAGGAGGAGAGAAGGATATGGGGGTAGAATAAGGGAGAGGAGGAGAGAAGGATATGGGGTAGAATAAGAGAGAGGAGGAGAGAAGGATATGGGGATAGAATAAGGGAGAGGAGGAGAGAAGGATATGGGGGTAGAATAAGAGAGAGGAGGAGAGGAGGATATGGGGATACAATAGGGAGAGGAAGGGAGGAGGTTTGAGAGAGAGGAGGAGAGAAGGATATGGGGGTAGAATAGAGAGAGGAGGAGAGGGAGGATATGAGAGGGGATACAATAGGGGAGAAGGAAGGGAGGAGGTTTGAGATGAAAGCCAGATTGATCCTCTGGAGTCCATCAGTAATATCCTTTTACAGAATGTCATTGACAGACACTACAGTATGGGAATTGTCCTGTACATTGTAATTATATGTTATTAATACTGTACTAAAAACAGGTAAGGAGTGAGGATTTCAAAAATCTTAAAGAGAGGAGGACTGACTGAGACTGAGGATGATGGGGGTAGAATGACTGAGACTGACTGAGGACTGACTGACTGACTGGAGGTTTGAGAGAGAGGAGGAGACTGACTGAGGATATGGGGGTAGAATAAGAGAGAGGAGGCCACCATGACAAATGCTGATGGAATGACTGACTGATGAAAGCCAGATTGATCCTCTGGAGTCCATCAGTAATATTCCTGACTGACTTTACAGAATGTCATTGACAGACACTACAGTATGGAATTGTCCTGTACATTGTAATTAATATGTTATTAATACTGTACTAAAAACAGGTTTTCCTGACTTTCATGTAACTGAAGTGACTTGATATTTCAAAAATCTTAAATCGACCGACTTTTGAATGACTGTACTGTGATGACTGACTGACTGACTGACTGACTGACTGACTGACTGACTGACTGACTGACTGACTGACTGACTGACTGACTGACTGACTGACTGACTGACTGACTGACTGACTGACTGACTGACTGACTGACTGACTGACTGACTGACTGACTGACTGACTGACTGTATTGTATAGACAGAATATTACAACTGGGTTTGTCTTGGTGTTATTGTCTTCTTGATCGTTGTATAGACAGAACATTACAACTGGGTTTGTCTTGGTGTTATTGTCTTATTGATCGTTGTATAGACAGAACATTACAACTGGGTTTGTCTTGGTGTTATTGTCTTATTGATCGTTGTATAGACAGAACATTACAACTGGGTTTGTCTTGGTGTTATTGTCTTATTGATCTCACTATTATTGTCCCTCTAACAGTAAACCTTTGGAACATGTTTCAAGCAGCAGAGACCCTTGGAGGATATGATCTGGTAAGTGATTTCTCCGTCTAAATCATGGTGTAATAAAGGGTTTGTATAGCTTTATGTTTTCCCTCAGTGTTTCCTCTGACACTGTCATCGCCACGCCTATCTCTGACCTTTTAACCTGTCTCTCCTTTCTGAGGAGGTTCCCATTGCCCCTATCATCACCAAGCCCTATCTCTGACCTTTTTAACCTGTCTCTCCTTTCTGAGGAGGTTCCCATTGCCCCTATCATCACCAAGCCCTATCTCTGACCTTTTTAACCTGTCTCTCCTTTCTGAGGAGGTTCCCATTGCCCCTATCATCACCAAGCCCTATCTCTGACCTTTTTAACCCGTCTCTCCTTTCTGAGGAGGTTCCCATTGCTTGGAAGGCAGCCACAGCTCGTCCTTTTAAATGGGGAGATCAAGCTGATCCTAACTGTTAAAGGCCTATTTCTATTTTGCCCTGTTCATCAAAAGTGTTGGAGAAACTTAATCAACAATCAACTGACTGGCTTTCTTGATGTCTATAGTATTCTCTCGGGTATGGAATCTGGTTTCCACTCAGGTTATGGATGCGTCACTGCAACCTTAAAGGTCCTCAATGATTTCACCATTGCCCTTGATTTTAAGCAATATTGCGCTGCTATTTTTATTGACTTGGCCAAAGCTTTTGATATGGTAGACCATTCCATTCTGGGAGGCTGGCTAAGGAATATTGGTGTCTCTGATGGGTCTTTGGCCTGGTTTGCTAACTACCTCTCTCAAAGAGTGCAGTGTATAAAGTCATAAAATCTGCTGTCTCAGCCACTGCCTGTGACCAGGGGAGTACCCCAAGGCTCAATGCTGGGCCCCACACTCTTCTAAATTTACATCAACAACATAGCTCAGGCAGTAGGAAGCTCTCTAATCCATTTATATGCAGATGAAACAGTCTTATACTCAGCTGGCCCCTCCCTGGATTTAGTGTTAAACACTCTACAACAAAGCTTTCTTAGTGTCCAACAAGCTTTCTCTACCCTTAACCTCTCTGAACCACCCCTCCCGGATCCGGGATAATTGTCATCAGCAACGCTGAATAGCATAGCACCACAGTCAAATAATATTACTAGAAAATATTCTTATTCATGAAATCACAAGTGCAATATTGCAAAACACAGCCTCTTAGCCTTTTGTTAATCCACCTGTCGTCTCAGGTAATTATGATTTACAGCTAAAGCAATCCAAGCGTTTGTGTAAGTTCATCGATCGCTCAACAAAACAATAAGTACACTTAGCATCAGGTAACTTGGACACGAAAATCAGAAAAGCAATCAAATTAATCGTTTACCTTTTGATGATCTTCGGATGTTTTCACTCACGAGACTCCCAGTTAGACAACAAATGTTCCTTTTGTTCCATAAAGATATTTTTTATATCCAAATACCTCGTATACCTTAGAATACCTCAAATACCTTAGTTTGGTGCGTTATGCCCAGGAATCCACCAGAAAGAGCGGTCTCGACAACGCAGACAAAAATTCCAAATTTTACCCATAAAATCCACATAATGTCCACAAAAATGTCAGACGTTTTTTATAATCAATCCTCAGGGTGTTTGTCAAATATCTATTCGATAATATATCAAGCTGGAAAAGTTGGCTTTTCACTAGGACCGGGAGTAACAATGGCCGCCTTTCACTTTTGCGCACAACTCACTCTGAGAGCCCCCACCTATCCACTTACGCAATGTGGTCGTTCACGCTCATTCTTCAAAATAAAACTATGTCTGAAGACTTGTTGACACCTTGAGGAAGTGATAGGAAAAGGAATCTGGTTGATATCCCTTTAAATGGAGCAATGGGTTAGATAACAAATGTTCCTTTTTTCCAAAAATATTATTTTTGTAGGCGAAATAACTCCGTTTGTTCTTCACGTTTGGCTGAGAAATCGACCGGAAAATGCGGTCACTACAACGCCAAACTTTTTCCAAATTAGCTCCATAATATCTACAGAAACATGGCAAACGTTGTTTAGAATCAATTCTCAAGGTGTTTTCACATATCTATTCCATAATATATCCACCGGGACAATTGATTTCTCATTAGAAGCGATTGGAATAATGGCTACCTCTGTACTTTACGCAAGATTTTCTGCGGGAGCCATCATGTGACCACTTGCTCAATGTGGTCCCTTACGGCTATTCTTCAACATAAATGCGTAAAAATAAGTCACAATGCTGTAGACACCTTGGGGAATACGTAGAAAGCGTAAGCTCATGCGTAGCCCATTAACAGCCATATAAAGAGTCATTGGCATGCAGCGCTTTCAAAATAGGGGGCACTTCCTGATTGGATTTTTATCTGGGTTTCGCCTGTAACATCAGTTCTGTTGCACTCACAGACAATATCTTTGCAGTTGTGGAAATGTCAGAGTGTTTCCTATCCAAAGCTGTCAGTTATATGCATAGTCGAGCATCTTGTTGTGACAAAATATCCTGTTTAAAACGGGAACGTTTTTTATCCAAAAATGAAATACCGCCCCCAGAGTTTTAAGAGTTTCAATATGCTAATATGCTAGCTATGCTATATGTTAGGGTCCAACTGTTTTCTAACCCTGTCATTGTCCCCCTGTGTCATCAGATCACATTGCGCCGACAGTGGAAACATGTTTATGACGAGTTAGGAGGAAACCCAGGAAGCACCAGCGCTGCAACCTGCACCAGACGACACTATGAAAGGTCTCTATATTAAACATGTCCCCTACTATACCTGTATACATAGACACTATGAAAGGTCTCTATATTAAACATGTCCCCTACTATACCTGTGTACACAGACACTATGAATGGTCTCTATATTAAACATGTCCCCTACTATACCTGTATACACAGACACTATGAAAGGTACTCTATATTAAACATGTCCCCTACTATACCTGTATACACAGACACTATGAAAGGGAGCTATATTAAACATGTCCCCTACTATACCTTTACACAGACACTATGAAAGGTCGCTATATTAAACATGTCCCCTAGACACCTGTGTACACAGACACTATGAAAGTCTATATTAAACATGTCCCCTACTACACCTGTGTACACAGACACTATGAAATGTACTCTAACTGTACTGTATTAATGAATGGCAAATACTGAGATGGGAGTAATAATGATTTGACAGTATGGTACATATTAGGAGAACATTTTGACTCATGACAGTCAGAGAATGATTCATACAGTATGGTACATATTAGGAGAACATTTTGACTCATGACAGGCAGAGAATGATTCATACAGTATGGTACATATTAGGAGAACATTTTGACTCATGACAGTCAGAGAATGATTCATACAGTATGGTACATATTAGGAGAACCGTTTGACTCATGACAGTCAGAGAATGATTCATACAGTATGGTACATATTAGGAGAACATTTTGACTCATGACAGGCAGAGAATGATTCATACAGTATGGTACATATTAGGAGAACATTTTGACTCATGACAGTCAGAGAATGATTCATACAGTATGGTACATATTAGGAGAACATTTTGACTCATGACAGGCAGAGAATGATTCATACAGTATGGTACATATTAGGAGAACATTTTGACTCATGACAGGCAGAGAATGATTCATACAGTATGGTACATATTAGGAGAACCGTTTGACTCATGACAGGCAGAGAATGATTCATACAGTATGGTACATATTAGGAGAACATTTTGACTCATGACAGGCAGAGAATGATTGGTCCTGTGGATTGGTACATCTCAGACCAATGATTAGTACTTAGTTGGTACCATGACAGGCAGTCTCAGAATGATTAGTACTGTAGTTGGTACATATTAGGAGAACATTTTGACTCAGACAGGCAGAGAATGATTAGTACTGTAGTTGGTACATATTAGGAGAACCGTTCTCATGACAGGCAGAGAATGATTATACAGTATGGTACATATTAGAGAACAGTCTCAGACCAGTTATTAGTACTGTAGTTGGTACCATGGAGGATACAGTCTCAGACCAGTTATTAGTACTGTAGTTGGTACCATATAGAGGATACAGTCTCAGACCAGTTATTAGTACTGTAGTTGGTACCATGGAGGATACAGTCTCAGACCAGTTATTAGTACTGTAGTTGGTACCATGGAGGATACAGTCTCAGACCAGTTATTAGTACTGTAGTTGGTACCATGGAGGATACAGTCTCAGACCAGTTATTAGTACTGTAGTTGGTACCATGGAGGATACAGTCTCAGACCAGTTATTAGTACTGTAGTTGGTACCATGGAGGATACATTCTCAGACCAGTTATTAGTACTGTAGTTGGTACCATGGAGGATACAGTCTCAGACCAGTTATTAGTACTGTAGTTGGTACCATATGGAGGATACAGTCTCAGACCAGTTATTAGTACTGTAGTTGGTACCATGGAGGATACAGTCTCAGACCAGTTATTGGTACTGTAGTTGGTACCATGGAGGATACAGTCTCAGACCAGTTATTAGTACTGTAGTTGGTACCATGGAGGATACAGTCTCAGACCAGTTATTAGTACTGTAGTTGGTACCAGTTATAGAGGATACAGTCTCAGACCAGTTATTAGTACTGTAGTTGGTACCATGGAGGATACAGTCTCAGACCAGTTATTAGTACTGTAGTTGGTACCATATAGAGGATACAGTCTCAGACCAGTTATTAGTACTGTAGTTGGTACCATGGAGGATACAGTCTCAGACCAGTTATTAGTACTGTAGTTGGTACCATATAGAGGATACAGTCTCAGACCAGTTATTAGTACTATAGTTGGTACCGTGGAGGATACAGTCTCAGACCAGTTATTAGTAGAAATCATGAAAATAATGCAAGCAGGTTGGCTGATGGAATGTGTAGAGATATCGTAATATCTCCTTGGATTGGATTCTGCCCCAAGAGGTTTTTAAACATATTTTTACCAAGGGGTGCTTTCGACAGATACCCTCATTAATGACTGCATTGCAGCTAGCGTTAGGGAAGGCAGTGTGGTCAGTGGAGGAGGCACTGTAGACTGTGACCATACCTCGTTGGTTTTCCAGTCCAGCAATGGGAGTAACCGATCCATCAAGTCTGCTCCAAGTAGCAGGGTTACAGTTTTGAGGCTGGTAACATACACAGGGTGAACGAGCGATACGTCCTTGAAGTGTAGTTTCAGCATGACTCTCAATGTGAGAGGCAAGGTAGTTTGAGTGACCCCTCGAAGTGTAGCGTCGCATCGTTCCACTTTTAACCAACGTTTAGCTGGCTTCAAAGCCCTTTTAAGATCATCAAACAATGTTTGAGAGATGAGTGATATTGTCGCACCCAAAACAATTAGCGCATGACAAGTTAAGCAGTACTCCAGGACTGTTTCCAGGTATGTGCGTTTAGATTCATGGTTAGTGGACATGTTCCCCACAAAGTGGAGTGGTCATTCGCAACTTCGTAATGTGCCATTTCTGTTCAAGGTGGAAGCAGATTGACTTTTCCGATTTTGAGTGGGCTTGGCTTTAACGAAGCCTTTTACCTTTTTCTTCACAACCTTTGTATCAGAGTCTATAGACGGGGGCTTGTTTCTTGATCAAGCGGGCCCTGGAAGGGTCTTGAATGAGAGCGGGAGAAATTTGAACTTTAACATCCTTGCTATGGGTGTTAATTCCTGCGGACCTGGTGTCCGGTAATTCCCCGTCTAGTCCTTGTGACTTATCTTTCACCCTTTTCTCAAATTGTTCTCGCTTTAGTTCTTCCCGTAGTGGAACTTCTGGAGAACATTAGTCTATGTTTTGATCATCCTTCACCCCTTTGTTATCCTTGTGCTCTGACACTTTTTGGGAGTTGGGTGCAGGAACGTAGCGAACAGGTCGATTTTAGCGGTAGTCATGTTGATGGAGACGTACTTTACAGTTATTTAGACCGCGGAGGTTATTGGAATCATGGTTTCGTGGTAGAAACTGTTGTTGTGTGTCATCTCTCAACGCTCCAATACCTGATAATGCACACTCTGACTGGAGTGAAACTTCAAAACCGAGTGGTCAGGGCTCTTAGCGTTGTGAACTTTTGATGCCTCAAAGGCTGTGCTTGCAAGCTCTCTGAGTTGTAAGATAGGCAAGCCAACGTGGGCGTCAGGGCCCAAGTAGGTAATAAAGGTAGGATACATGTTCGACAGGAACATCTGTTTAAAAGGTAACAGGTCTTCCATGCCTGTTTCAGTGAGTAGGCCAAAGGAAGCTGAACGAAGCCTATGATATTAAGCTTGTGGGTGTTCGTTACTAGCTTGTTTGACCGTGTTAGCCTGTGAGCTATCGTGTTTGCGAGTCGCGGAACCACTGAATTCTCATTTCAAAGCTCGAGGAGAAGCCAATCCTTGTTGTTGGCCAAGAGGCGCAATATTACTCAGTGCCGAATGGTCAAGAGGAGAAGACTGAGGGACACATGACGGAGGCAAGGTCTGAAACCTATCGTCTTTACTCTTGTGAGTACAGGGCTCCGGGTGCTTGTATTGGTAGTCACGCTGTAGAGCGTGACCATTCTGGACTTCCTCCAGATGGTCCCTAAGGGTGGTATTCTGCTGCATTGCAGAGTCCACTTGAGTGCTTAGAATACAGATTTTGGACACATGAGTGTAACACTTGCTCCTTTTGGTCTCAAACTTATCTGTCATTGTTTGCAGATAGAGGCATTAAGTACGGAGCGAGAGAGTCAGTGATGAGATTTCCTCCACTTGCTTAGAAATCAATATTTCCATCTTCATCACCTGAGTTCTCTCATCATTCATTTGGTCAGCGACTTCAATGAGTTCTGCTGATTTGTCATCCAACTTTGTCATTGTGTTCATTAACTGATTGTCTTTGCTCTGCAGCGTTTTGAGTAGAACCGTGTTACTTTGAGTAACGTTCAACAAAACTTATTTGTCATGGGATGAAATCGATTTTAGCTTCTAAAAGAGAAGCTTCTAGAGATTTGGGTTTTCATAAGATAGGGCTTTGCTCAATCAGTGGCCTGCCCCTGTGAAGGGACATGGGCTATAAAACTTTTCAAACACGCCCTCCTCTCCCTTCCTATATAAGCCCTTGACGACAATATAACCTCCTGTTCCGAGGACGTGAGGACGACGGTCCGATGTCAGAATGGTTCAGATAATAACTACAGAACGAAGCCAACATCAGCGTGAGCTTTGGTTGCGAATGGTATGAACTTTGAACTCTTATTCACTACAGAAGTAATACCTCCTAGCCGTTGAGTTAGCAACAGCTGCTGCAAACGAGGGTTAGGAAGGAACAGACAGAGTAACCTGTCTATCACCCAACGACGTTACTACAACGTATCCAATTGACAACCAGAGACATTCTTCAAAGGACTCGGTTTGGCAACACGGCCTTCCATCTACCACCAACCTACCGAAGCGCAGCTCAGAGTAAATATTTATTGCATTTTCCTTTTCCAAATGGGCGGTAATTTAGAATGCCTAAGATACTGTATTTACGATAGCACAGCTTCGCCCTTTGTTCCTCAGTCTTCCCGCTCGTTCACTCAAACCCAGCCCCTTTTATTTTGTGTAACCAGCTGTCATATCTGTTCCGCCCGCTAGGGACGATTTCCTTTATGACGTAATTTGTAATCAAGTTGATTAATTATGTGTGTGTGTAATTCTGTGTGATTAGTTAGGTATTTAGTAAATAAATAATTAAACCCAATTTTGTATTGCTGGTTCAACTTGTTAGCCAGGGTTCGTGCAGATAATCAAGAATTTACAACTTTCAGATGAGACTGAATTAAGGTGCCGATTAATATTGACTGCTATTGATGTAAAATATTACTAGGTCTTTAAGAGTTTATTCGGAAGATAACAGCTCTATAAATATTATTTTGTGGTGCCCGACTCTCTAGTTAATTACATTTACATGATTAGCTCAATAAGGTAATATTAATTACGGAGAAATTATTCTATAGAATAGCATGTCATATCACTTAATCCGGCATAGCCAAAGACATGACAGCTGGGTGTCAGTGTTAGGGCTCTATGGCTGGGTGTCAGTAGGTCAGTGTTAGGGCTCTATGGCTGGGTGTCAGTGTATCAGTGTTAGGGCTCTATGGCTGGGTGTCAGTGTGTCAGTGTTAGGACTCTATGGCTGGGTGTCAGTGTATCAGTGTTAGGGCTCTATGGCTGGGTGTCAGTAGGTCAGTGTTAGGGCTCTATGGCTGGGTGTCAGTGTGTCAGTGTTAGGGCTCTATGGCTGGGTGTCAGTGTGTCAGTGTTAGGGCTCTATGGCTGGGTGTCAGTGTGTCAGTGTTAGGACTCTATGGCTGGGTGTCAGTGTGTCAGTGTTAGGACTCTATGGCTGGGTGTCAGTGTTAGGTTAAATGTGTGTCTATAGATATAATCAGTTACTTAAATGGTGTCAGCTGAGACTCAGTCTCTGTCTCTGTCTCTGTCTCTGTCTCTCCATCTCTCCATCTCTCTCTCTGTCTCTCTGTCTCTCTGTCTCTGTCTCTCTCTGTCTCTCTCTCTCTGTCTCTCTCTGTCTCTCTGTCTCTCTGTCTCTCTGTCTCTCTGTCTCTCTCTCTCATTACCTGGGGTATCTGTATAATAACTGTTGATGTTTAATGGCTGATATTGATTGATAATACTTCTCTCTCTCCCCAGGCTTATCCTGCCTTATGAGAGGTTCACTAAAGGAGAGGAAGATAAGCCCCTCCCCCTCCCCAAACCCCGTAAAGACCTCACCACCCAGCAGGAGGTCCCCAAGACCAAGGTTCCCACGGTGACGCAGTGCCCCAAAGAGGAGCAACACCCACAAAACCCCCAACCCCCCAGGACTGAACAGGACCCCTGTGCTAAAGGCCTGGAACTCTCACCAGTCAGTCCCATTCTCTTTCTCTGTGTCCCTCTCTCTCCTCCCAGTCAGTCTAATTCTTTCTCTCTCTCCTCCCAGTCAGTGTGGTGGTTAATTTCTGTATTTACCAAATGAGGAGAGACAAACTTCACACACCAGAGTTATACTTAAACTACATCTTTAATAATAAGAGCCTTGCAATGACATTTGACTTTAAATGATGCACCATTTCTAATACACCCCTTTCAATGATGCACCATTTCTAATACACCCCTTTCAATGATGCACCATTTCTAATACACCCCTTTCAATGATGCACCATTTCTAATACACCCCTCTCAATGATGCACCATTTCTAATACACCCCTTTCAATGATGCACCATTTCTAATACACCCCTTTCAATGATGCACCATTTCTAATACACCCCTTTCAATGATGCACCATTTCTAATACACCCCTCTCAATGATGCACCATTTCTAATACACCCCTTTCAATGATGCACCATTTCTAATACACCCCTCTCAATGATGCACCATTTCTAATGAACCATTTCAATGATGACACCATTTCTAAACACCCCTTACAAATGACCATTTCTTTATGAGCCGAGATACACCCCTCTCAGCCTATATGATGCAACAACTCAATGATGCACCATAGAATGGGTCACAAAAGTACAAAGATTTTATGATACAAGGTATCTATAATACATAGAATGGGTCACAAAGTTAAGATTTGTATGAAAGGTATCTATAATACATAGAATGGGTCACAAGGTTAAGATTTGTATGAAAGGTATCTATAATACATAGAATGGGTCACAAGGTTAAGATTTGTATGAAAGGTATCTATAATACATAGAATGGGTCACGAGGTTAAGATTTGTATGAAAGGTATCTATAATACATAGAATGGGTCACCAGGTTAAGATTTGTATGAAAGGTATCTATAATACATAGAATGGGTCACCAGGCTAAAATTTGTATGAAAGGTATCTATAATACATAGAATGGGTCACAAGGTTAAGATTTGTATGAAAGGTATCTATAATACATAGAATGGGTCACAAGGTTAAGATTTGTATGAAAGGTATCTATAATACATAGAATGGGTCACGAGGTTAAGATTTGTATGAAAGGTATCTATAATACATAGAATGGGTCACAAGGTTAAGATTTGTATGAAAGGTATCTATAATACATAGCAGACAGCATCTGCTGTGTCAACAGTTTTCATTGTATAGACCAGTGTCTGGTCCTCTGACTCCAAACTGGAACCATCTCACCCTGCTACATAGAACAGAAACATTACCTCATTCTCTGGAATGATCAGCAGCAGCTACTCTCCCTGCTACGGTATAGAACAGAAACATTACCTCATTCTCTGGAATGCTCAGCAGCAGCTACTCTCCCTGCTACGGTATAGAACAGAAACATTACCTCATTCTCTGGAATGATCAGCAGCAGCTACTCTTCCTGGGGTTTATTATGGATCCCCATTAGTTCCTGCTAAGGCAGCAGCTACTCTTCCTGGGGTTTATTATGGATCCCCATTAGTTCCTGCTAAGGCAGCAGCTACTCTTCCTGGAGTTTATTATGGATCCCCATTAGTTTTATTATGGATCCCCATTAGTTTTATTATGGATCCCCATTAGTTCCTGCTAAGGCAGCAGCTACTCTTCCTGGGGTTTATTATGGATCCCCATTAGTTCCTGCTAAGGCAGCAGCTACTCTTCCTGGGGTTTATTATGGATCCCCATTAGTTCCTGCTAAGGCAGCAGCTACTCTTCCTGGAGTTTATTATGGATCCCCATTAGTTTTATTATGGATCCCCATTAGTTTTATTATGGATCCCCATTAGTTTTATTATGGATCCCCATTAGTTTTATTATGGATCCCCATTAGTTTTATTATGGATCCCCATTAGTTCCTGCTAAGGCAGCAGCTACTCTTCCTGGGGTTTATTTTGGATCCCCATTAGTTCCTGCCGAGGCAGCAGCTACTCTTCCTGGGGTTTATTATGCATCTCCATTAGTTCCTGCTAAGTCAGCAGCTACTCTCCCTGCTACGGTATAGAACAGAAACATTACCTCATTCTCTGGAATGCTCAGCAGCAGCTACTCTTCCTGGTGTTTATTATGGATCCCCATTAGTTCCTGCCAAGGCAGCAGCTACTCTTCCTGGGGTTTATTATGGATCCCCATTAGTTCCTGCCAAGGCAGCATCTACTCTTCCTGGGGTTTATTATGGATCCACATTAGTTCCTGCCAAGGCAGCAGCTACTCTTCCTGGGGTTTATTATGGATCCCCATTAGTTCCTGTCAAGGCATCAGCTACTCTTCCTGGGGTTTATTATGGATCCCCATTAGTTCCTGCCGAGGCAGCAGCTACTCTTCCTGGGGTTTATTATGGATCCCCATTAGTTCCTGCCGAGGCAGCAGCAACTCTTCCTGGGGTTTATTATGGATCCCCATTAGTTCCTGCCGAGGCAGCAGCTACTCTTCCTGGGGTTTATTATGGATCCCCATTAGTTCCTGCCGAGGCAGCAGCTACTCTTCCTGGGGTTTATTATGGATCCCCATTAGTTCCTGCCAAGGCAGCAGCTACTCTTCCTGGGGTTTATTATGGATCCCATTAGTTCCTGCCGAGGCAGCAGCTACTCTTCCTGGGGTTTATTATGAATCCCCATTATTATGAATCCCCATTTGATGGAAACAGTTCATTAGAGAGGAGAAGAGGGAGGCTGGTGGATTGGACTGTGCATGTAAACGTTATTCAGTACTACCTCTGTAGTGTGTATTGGTGGTCTGGTTTCTAACTGTCCGTGTGCCAGTAAACCCCCTGTAAACTCTTAATATTACCTCTATAATGGACTCTGGTTCCTAACTGTCCTCTGTGTCTTATCTGTCTGGTTCCTAACTGTCCTCTGTGTCTGTTGTCTGTCTGGTTCCTAACTGTCCTCTGTCTGTTATCTGTCTGGTTCCTAACTGTCCTCTGTCTGTTATCTGTCTGGTTCCTAACTGTCCTCAGTCTGTTATCTGTCTGGTTCCTAACTGTCCTCTGTGTCTGTTGTCTCTCTGGTTCCTAACTTTCCTCTGTGTCTGTTGTCTTTCTGGTTCCTAACTGTCCTCTGTGTCTGTTTAGTTCCTAACTGTCCTCTGTGTCTGTTTAGTTCCTAACTGTCCTCTGTGTCTGTTTAGTTCCTAACTGTCCTCTGTGTCTGTTTAGTTCCTAACTGTCCTCTGTGTCTGTTTAGTTCCTAACTGTCCTCTGTGTCTGTTTAGTTCCTAACTGTCCTCTGTGTCTGTTGTCTGTTTAGTTCCTAACTGTCCTCTGTGTCTGTTGTCTGTTTAGTTCCTAACTGTCCTCTGTGTCTGTTTAGTTCCTAACTGTCCTCTGTGTCTGTTGTCTGTTTAGTTCCTAACTGTCCTCTGTGTCTGTTTAGTTCCTAACTGTCCTCTGTGTCTGTTTAGTTCCTAACTGTCCTCTGTGTCTGTTTAGTTCCTAACTGTCCTCTGTGTCTCTGTGTCTGTTTCTACTGGTTCCTAACTGTCCTCTGTGTCTGTTGTCTGTTTAGTTCCTAACTGTCCTCTGTGTCTGTTTAGTTCCTAACTGTCCTCTGTGTCTGTTTAGTTCCTAACTGTCCTCTGTGTCTGTTTACTTCCTAACTGTCCTCTGTGTCTGTTTAGTTCCTAACTGTCCTCTGTGTCTGTTTAGTTCCTAACTGTCCTCTGTGTCTGTTTAGTTCCTAACTGTCCTCTGTGTCTGTTGTCTATCTGGTTCCTAACTGTCCTCTGTGTCTGTTGTCTAACTGGTTCCTAACTGTCCTCTGTGTCTGTTGTCTGTCTGGTTCCTAACTGTCCTCTGTGTCTGTTGTCTGTCTGGTTCCTAACTGTCCTCTGTGTCTGTTGTCTAACTGTCCTCTGTGTCTGGTTCCTAACTGTCCTCTGTGTCTGTTGTCTGTCTGGTTCCTAACTGTCCTCTGTGTCTGTTGTCTGTCTGGTTCCTAACTGTCCTCTGTGTCTGTTGTCTACTGGTTTACTGTCCTCTGTCTGTTGTCTAACTGGTTCCTAACTGTCCTCTGTGTCTGTTGTTCCTAACTGTCTGGTTTCTAACTAACTGTCCTCTGTGTCTGTTGTCTGTCTGGTTCCTAACTTTCCTCTGTGTCTGTTTAGTTCCTAACTGTCCTCTGTGTCTGTTGTCTGTCTGGTTCCTAACTGTCCTCTGTGTCTGTTGTCTGTCTGGTTCCTAACTGTCCTCTGTGCTGTTGTCTGTCTGGTTCCTAACTTTCCTCTGTGTCTGGTTTGTCTGTGTCTCTGGTCCCTAACTTTCCTCTGTGTCTGTTGTCCTCTCTGTTGTTCCTAACTGTCCTCTGTCTGTTGTCTTCTGGTTCCTAACTGTCCTCTGTGTCTGTTTAGTTCCTAACTGTACTCTGTGTCTGTTTAGTTCCTAACTGTACTCTGTGTCTGTTTAGTTCCTAACTGTCCTCTGTGTCTGTTTAGTTCCTAACTGTACTCTGTGTCTGTTTAGTTCCTAACTGTACTCTGTGTCTGTCTAGTTCCTAACTGTCCTCTGTGTCTGTTTGTCCTAACTTATCTGTGTCTGTTTAGTTCCTAACTGTCCTCTGTGTCTGTTGTCTGTTTAGTTCCTAACTGTCCTCTGTGTCTGTTTAGTTCCTAACTGTCCTCTGTGTCTGTTTAGTTCCTAACTGTCCTCTGTGTCTGTTTAGTTCCTAACTGTCCTCTGTGTCTGTTTAGTTCCTAACTGTCCTCTGTGTCTGTTGTCTATCTGGTTCCTAACTGTCCTCTGTGTCTGTTGTCTGTCTGGTTCCTAACTGTCCTCTGTGTCTGTTGTCTGTCTGGTTCCTAACTGTCCTCTGTGTCTGTTGTCTGGTTCCTAACTGTCCTCTGTGTCTGTTTAGTTCCTAACTGTCCTCTGTGGCTGTTGTCTGTTTAGTTCCTAACTGTCCTCTGTGGCTGTTGTCACTCTGGTTCCTAACTGTCCTCTGTGTCTGTTGTGTTGCAGGAGTGTGAGGAGAAGGAAAGTAGTCCGGAGGAGGAGGGAGTCAAGGTGAAGCAGGAGGTGTCCCTGCCGGCTGGTGAGGTGAGCAGGAGCACCAGTGAGGAGGAGGAGGAGGAGGAGGAGCCAGTAGCGGTCTGCATCAGGAGAGGGTTCTACACCAAGGAGTTTCCTGGGAGAACAACGAGAAGCCACCTTCAGACACCACTACACTCCACTTCTTCCCTGTAGACACTCCCACTCCAATAAACCACTCCCACCCTCAGGACCAATGCCAAAAGGAGCTGCCTGACTATGCCAACCCATGTCCCCAAGCCAGGCTGGACCAGTCTGGGTTGACTGAGGAGCCCCAGGGCCCTAACCCTGGCATGGTGGCCATAGTGGAGGTGGTGCTCCCCATTCGGCAGAGGTCCGTACAGTCCCCCAGGGCTCCAGAGGACACCACCGACAGAGCACAGCTCCTGGACAGGACCACTCCTGTTACAGATACTCTACTATACTCTACCCAGGCAGAGCCCATCCTGGACCTGGCATCAACCATCCAGGCACCAACCCTGGCACCAACCATCCAGGCACCAACCATCCAGGCACCAACCATCCAGGCACCAACCCTGGCACCAACCATCCAGGCATCAACCATCCAGGCACCAACCATCCAGGCACCAACCATCCAGGCACCAACCCTGGCACCAACCATCCAGGCACCAACCCTGGCATCAACCATCCAGGCACCAACCATCCAGGCACCAACCATCCAGGCACCAACCCTGGCACCAACCCTGGCACCAACCATCCAGGCATCAACCATCCAGGCACCAACCATCCAGGCACCAACCATCCTGGCACCAACCATCCTGGCACCAACCATCCAGGCACCAACCATCCTGGCACCAACCCTGGCACCAACTCTGGCACCATGTCTGATCTAGCCAAGAAGAAGCTGCTCTCTCAGGTCAATGGAACCGCCCCTGGGCCATCTCTGCGAAATCACTACTCCATTGGCCCGCCCCCACCCCTCATCAACACAAGCCTGGCTATTGGCAACGCAGAGGAGTCGGCCAGTCAGCCAATAGCAGGCTGTCAGAGTTCCTGCAGCACAGACACAGCTGTGGTCAAACGTCCGTCTGTCATCCAGCATGCCCAGAGCTTCAAGCCGCTGTTCTGCGAGACAGGGGAGAGGAGGGAGAGGGAGGGCCTGAACAGGAACATGTGTAAAACAGGGGAACCCTACTCTCCCTGTGACCTGACCCAGCCCAACCCTAACTCTCCCTGTGACCTGACCCAGCACCATCCTAACTCTCCCTGTGACCTGACCCAGCCCCATCCTAACTCTCCCTGTGACCTGACCCAGCCCCATCCTAACTCTCCCTGTGACCTGACCCAGCACCATCCTAACTCTCCCTGTGACCTGACCCAGCACCATCCTAACTTTCCCTGTGACCTTTACCTACGGAGTCCTGAGACGCCCCAACCTGGCCACATTACCAGATTCCTGCCTGACTTCTCCCACCCCTCCACCCCCAGAACCTCCACAGTTTGTACAACCATACAGAGACACACGTCAGCCAGTTCATCAGCAGCAGGGAGAGGGAGACCGCCTTACCCAGGGATTGTGAGGCCGCGCCTGGCCCGGGAGGGCCGCGGTTCCCCTCCTCTAAACACCCCGACACAATGGGTCTGGGGGGCTACTGTGCCCGTATAAACCCCCTGACCCCCAACCTGACCCCTCACACACTAAGAGACATGACGTCTCTCGTACAGACAAGCTCAGAAGACCAACCCACAGACTTAAGTCTTCCCAAGTCCTCTCCTCACAAACCTACCCCTCCACTGCCATCCCCTCCCTTCACAACAACCCCCACCCCCCATGCCCCTCCAGGATACTGGAAGGTTCTGTAGAGTCCCCCCCATGACCATGTCCTCCAGCCCCAGACACCCTGCAGACCCCCAGCCTAACCCCAGGGGGAAGACCCTGAATGGCCAGAGAGGAGGATGGGAGGACCAGGGGCTGGGACACAAGATGGAGGAGCTAAACAGACCAAGAATACGTCTAGGCACCAAGAATACGTCCAGACCCCAGAACAACGTGTGCACGGCGCGCCCACTGAAGAGGAGTCTGGAGGAGCGGGAGAACGGGCCCCCAGAGAGGAAGATCAGAGCTGTCAGTCCCATGCACTCCTCCTCTTCCTCCTCATCCTGTACAAGCAGGGACAGAGACAGGGAGGGCCACTCGGAGTGGAAGGTCAGGACCCCAGCACTGGAGGGGGTGGTACCAGCCGACCCCCAGCCAGCCCCGGCCCACAGCCTCCACCTACACATCAACTCCTTCGTGGAAGGACACAAGTTCCCCTTCCACTCCTCCCCCCTGTTCCCCGGGGGCCTCTACCCAGAGGCCTTCATCTCTCAGATCCAGGATATGTGTGAGGGCCTGGGCCCCCACAGGCCCCTGGGGTACCATCCCCTACAGTACCTGAAGAACCAGGCCGGCCTCTCTCCTCTGGTCCCGCCCTTCGCTTTCCACTCCTTCATGATGCAAAGACAGGCTCACAGCCCCGCCCACATGTACCGGCACCCTATGGGAGCCTCGTATGGGGAACTGTTGCATCATGGTCTACACCCCATGTCTTCCATGTCTGCCCTCAACACACAGCAACACCCAGACATCAGCCCCTCACAGCTCTCCTCTGTCAAACCAAACACCAAACTATCATAACCAAACCCTAACCCTCCCTTCAGAGCCTCACAGCTCTCCTCTGTCAAACCAAACACCAAACTATCATAACCCTAACCCTCCCTTCAGAGCCTCACAGCTCTCCTCTGTCAAACCAAACACCAAACTAATATAACCCTAACCCTCCTTCAGAGCCTCACAGCTCTCCTCTGTCAAACCAAACACCAAACTAATATCCTAACCCTCCCTTCAGAACACCAAACATCCTAACTCAACCATTCCCTACAGACAAGTCGGAAGTTTACATACATCTTAGCCAAATACATTTAAACTCAGTTTTTCACAATTCCTGACGTTTAATCCTAGTAAAAATTCCCTGTCTTAGGTCAGTTAGAATCACCACTTTATTTTAAGAATGTGAAATGTCAGAATAATAGTAGAGAGAATTATTTATTTAACCTTTTATTTATTTCATCACATTCCCAGTGGGTCAGAAGTATATATACACTCAATGAGTATTTGGTAGCATTGCCTTTAAATTGTTTAAACTTGGGTCAAACGTTTTGGGTAGCCTTCCACAGGCTTCCCACAAAAAGTTGGGTGAATTTTGGCCCATTCCTCCTAACAGAGCTGGTGTAACTGAGTCAGGTTTGTAGGTCTCCTTGCTCGCACCCACCTTTTCAGTCCTGCCCACAACATTTCTATTCAGGGCTTTATGATGGCCGCTCCAATATGTTGACTTTGTTGTCCTTAAGCCATTTTGCCAAAACTTTGGAAGTATGTTTGGGGTCATTGTTCATTTGAAAGACCCATTTGCGACCAAGCTTTAACTTCCTGACTGATGTCTTAAGATGTTGCTTCAATATATCCACATAATTTTCCATCCTCATGATTTCATCTATTTTGTGAAGTGCACCAGTCCTCCTGCAGCAAAACACCCCCACAACGTGATGCTGCTTCACGGTTGGGATGGTGTTCCTTGGCTTGCAAATCTCCCCTTTTTCCTCCAACCACAACGATGGTGATTATGGCCAAACAGTTCTATTTTTGTTTCATCAGACCAGAGGACATTTCTCCAAAAAGTACGATCTTTGTCACCATGCGCAGTTGCAAACCGTAGTCTGGATTTTTTTATGGTGGTTTTGGGGCAGTGGCTTCTTCCTTCTTCCTTATGTCGATATAGGATTTGTTTTATTGTGGATATAGATACTTTTGCACCTGTTTCCTCCAGCATCTTCACAAGGTCCTTTGCTGTTGATCTGGGATTGATTTGCACTTTTCACACCAAAGTACGTTAATCTCTAGGAGACAGAACGCATCTCCTTCCTGAGCGGTATGACGGCTGCGTGGTCCCATGGTGTTTATACTTGCGTACTATTGTTTGTACAGATGAACATGGTACCTTCAGGTGTTTGGAAATTTCTCCCAAGGATGAACCAGACTTGTGGAGGTCTACAATTTTTTTTCTGAGGTCTTGGCTGATTTCTCTTGATCATCCCATGATGTCAAGTGAAGAGGCACTGAGTTTGAAGGTAGGCCTTGAAATACATCCACAGATACACCTCCAATTGACTCAAATGACGTCAATTAGCCTATCAGAAGCTTCTAAAGCCATGACATCATTTTCTGGAATTGTCCAAGTTGTTTAAAGGCACAGTCAACTTAGTGTATGTAAACTTCTGACCCACTGGAATTGTAATACAGTGAATTATAAATGAAATAATCTGTCTGTTAACAATTGTTGGAAAAATGTACTTGTGTTATGCAGAAAGTAGATGTCCGAACCGACTTGCCAAAACTATAGTTTGTTAAACAAGAAATGTGTAGAGTGGTTGAGAAACAAGTTTTAATGACTCCAACCTAAGTGTATGTAAACTTCTGACTTCAACTGTGTTCCTACAAACTATCCTAACTTAACCATTCCCTACAGACACAGGTATCCCAGCTGATGCAATTAGATAACAGATACCAAGGTTTACTCCCTAGTGTTTCTTAGACCTGGGAACCAGCTAAATATTTTTCCAAGTTTACCATTTGCACATATTTCTGAAAATGGGCCAACTGGGTTAACTGGGCCAACTGGGTTAACTGGGTAACTGGGCCAACTGGGTTAACTGGGATAACTGGGCCAACTGGGTAACTGGGCCAACTGGGTTAACTGGGCCAACTGGGTTAACTGGGTTAACTGGGCCAACTGGGTCAACTGGGCCAACTGGGTTAACTGTGTCTAGGCCAATGCAGAGGTGCTTGTACAGAAACAAAAAGGATTATTAGCTGCAACACTTTGTGTTATATTCACTGGCTACTGTAACTGTTGACTGGGTGTTGGAGAGGAGGGGGAGAGGAGGAGGAGGGGGAGGAAGAGGAGGGAGAGAGGAGGGAGGAGGTGGGAGAGAGGGGGAGGAAGAGGAGGGAGAGGAGGAGGGGGAGGAAGAGGAGGGAGAGAGGAGGAGGTGGGGGAGGAAGAGGAGGGAGAGAGGAGGAGGTGGGAGAGGAGCAGGAGAGAGAGGGGGAGGAAGAGGAAGAGGAGGAGGAGGCGGGGGAGGAGGAGGAGGAGGGGGAGAGGAGAGGAGGAAGTGGAGGAGGGAGAGGAGGTCGGAGAATAGGAGGAGAGGGCGAGGGAGAGGGGGAGGAGACGGGAGAGGAGGAGGAGAATGTGGGGGAGGAGGGAGAGGGAGAGGAGGATGAGGAGGCGGAGAGGAGGAGGAGGGCGAGAGGGAGGAGGAGGGGGAGGAGGAGGAGGGAGGCGGGAGGAGGAAGAGGGGGGAGAGGAGGGGAGGGAGAGGGAGAGGAGGAGAAAAGGAGGAGGACCAAGATGAGGAGGAGGAGGAGGAAGAGGGTTGAGGAGGAGGATATGGTGCAATATCAAGGACTACTTTCAGAGTCAGAAACTGACTTTATTTTCTGCAGGTATTTCATTGTGATCTATGTAAACTCAGAGGAAATATTTCAGGAGCTTGGCCACAGTTATTAAAGACTCAGCCAGAACACATTAAGACTTGAGGAGCACTTAGTTAAGCACACAAACCAAGTCCTTACTGATTGGTTCTTACTGACTGGTCCTTACTGACTGGTTCAACCAGAGGACGCCTTGTACTCTGAATCTGTTGGACATTTTAATGAAGACTGCGAAGAAGACAATCATTTGAAACTGTTTTTCTGAAATTATGCAAAACATTTTGAAAAATGCTGCCAGCATAAAAGGTTGGGTTTGGAAATAACGGAGGACAATATTCAATCAAAACCTGTAACTGGATTTCCATACATCAAAAGGAATCCATAAATCAAACAATCCAATCCAAGACTTCAATAAACCCATGAAACAAAATGAAAATGTCTGTTTTAGACTTTCCTTGGAAATGTGGTGACCAGTTTTGATTGAATAGTTCCCTAGCAACACAATCTCACCATGGGTAGTCCATATTTCAGATGTGTGTTGGGAATGAAAACAAAATGTTTGGGGTAATATGGATTGTATATTTGCTCCAACAGTGTTTGGAGTAACACTCAAGGTTGCTATGTAACATTTCTTAAATGAGTAATAAACTATTTTATAACGTAACAAAAGGCTACAGTCTTTTATTCAAATAAAATAATTCATGTGATCACATTTTTATTTCCACATTTAGCCGTAACTAGAACACTTAGTCTGAATCCCAAATGGCTTCCTGTTCCCTATAGTGCCTTCAGAAGTACTGACTTATTCCACATTTAGCCGTAACTAGAACACTTAGCCTGCATCCCAAATGGCTTCCTGTTCCCTATAGTGCCATGGTCATCCCTATTACCTCTGATCTGGAGGACTCACTAATATGCATCCCGAACATCCCTGGTCATCCCTATAGTGCCATGGTCATCCCTACTACCTCTGATCTGGATGACTCACTAAACAGAGAACATCCCTGGTCATCCCTACTGCCTCTGATCTGGAGGACTCACTAAACAGAGAACATCCCTGGTCATCCCTACTGCCTCTGATCTGGAGGACTCACTAAACAGAGAACATTTACATTTACATTTACATTTAAGTCATTTAGCAGACGCTCTTATCCAGAGCGACTTACAAATTGGTGCATTCACCTTATGACATCCAGTGGAACAGTCACTTTACAATAGTGCATCTAAATCTTAAAGGGGGGGGTGTGAGGGAATACTTATCCTATCCTAGGTATTCCTGAAAGAGGTGGGGTTTCAGGTGTCTCCGGAAGGTGGTGATTGACTCCGCTGTCCTGGCCGTGAGGGAGTTTGTTCCACCATTGGGGGGCCAGAGCAGCGAACAGTTTTGACTGGGCTGAGCGGGAGCTGTACTTCCTCAGTGGTAGGGAGGCGAGCAGGCCAGAGGTGGATGAACGCAGTGCCCTTGTTTGGGTGTAGGGCCTGATCAGAGCCTGGAGGTACTGAGGTGCCGTTCCCCTCACAGCTCCGTGGGCAAGCACCATAGTCTTGTAGCGGATGCGAGCTTCAACTGGAAGCCAGTGGAGAGAACGGAGGAGCGGGTTGACGTGAGAGAACTTGGGAAGGTTGAACACCAGACGGGCTGCGGCGTTCTGGATGAGTTGAAGGGGTTTAATGGCACAGGCAGGGAGCCCAGCCAACAGCGAGTTGCAGTAATCCAGACGGGAGATGACAAGTGCCTGGATTAGGACCTGCGTCGCTTCCTGTGTGAGGCAGGGTCGTACTCTGCGGATGTTGTAGAGCATGAACCTACAGGAACGGGCCACCGCCTTGATATTGGTTGAGAACGACAGGGTGTTGTCCAGGATCACACCAAGGTTCTTAGCGCTCTGGGAGGAGGACACAATGGAGTTGTCAACCGTGATGGCGAGATCATGGAACGGGCAGTCCTTCCCCGGGAGGAAGAGCAGCTCCGTCTTGCCGAGGTTCAGCTTGAGGTGGTGATCCGTCATCCACACTGATATGTCTGCCAGACATGCAGAGATGCGATTCGCCACCTGGTCATCAGAAGGGGGAAAGGAGAAGATTAGTTGTGTGTCGTCTGCATAGCAATGATAGGAGAGACCATGTGAGGTTATGACAGAGCCAAGTGACTTGGTGTATAGCGAGAATAGGAGAGGGCCTAGAACAGAGCCCTGGGGGACACCAGTGGTGAGAGCGCGTGGTGAGGAGACAGATTCTCGCCACGCCACCTGGTAGGAGCGACCTGTCAGGTAGGACGCAATCCAAGCGTGGGCCGCGCCGGAGATGCCCAACTCGGAGAGGGTGGAGAGGAGGATCTGATGGTTCACAGTATCGAAGGCAGCCGATAGATCTAGAAGGATGAGAGCAGAGGAGAGAGAGTTAGCTTTAGCAGTGCGGAGCGCTCCGTGATACAGAAGAGAGCAGTCTCAGTTGAATGACTAGTCTTGAAACCTGACTGATTTGGATCAAGAAGGTCATTCAGAGAGAGATAGCGGGAGAGCTGGAGAGAAAAGAAAGAAGGGATACTGGTCTGTAATTGTTGACATCGGAGGGATCGAGTGTAGGTTTTTTCAGAAGGGGTGCAACTCTCGCTCTTGAAGACGGAAGGGACGTAGCCAGCGGTCAGGGATGAGTTGATGAGCGAGGTGAGGTAAGGGAGAAGGTCTCCGGAAATGGTCTGGAGAAGAGGGGAGGGGATAGGGTCAAGCGGGCAGGTTGTTGGGCGGCCGGTCGTCACAAGATGCGAGATTTCATCTGGAGAGAGAGGGGAGAAAGAGGTCAGAGCACAGGGTAGGGCAGTGTGAGCAGAACCAGCGGTGTCGTTTGACTTAGCAAACGAGGATCGGATGTCGTCGACCTTCTTTTCAAAATGGTTGACTAAGTCGTCTGCAGAGAGGGAGGAGGGGGGAGGGGGAGGAGGATTCAGGAGGGAGGAGAAGGTGGCAAAGAGCTTCCTAGGGTTAGAGGCAGATGCTTGGAATTTAGCGTGGTAGAAAGTGGCTTTAGCAGCAGAGACAGAGGAGGAAAATGTAGAGAGGAGGGAGTGAAAGGATGCCAGGTCCGCAGGGAGGCGAGTTTTCCTCCATTTCCGCTCGACTGCCCGGAGCCCTGTTCTGTGAGCTCGCAATGAGTCATCGAGCCATGGAGCGGGAGGGGAGGACTGAGCCGGCCTGGAGGATAGGGGACATAGAGAGTCAAAGGATGCAGAGAGGGTGGAGAGGAGGGTTGAGGAGGCAGAATCAGGAGATAGGTTGGAGAATGTTTGAGCGGAGGGAAGAGATGATAGGATGGAAGAGGAGAGAGTAGCGGGGGAGAGAGAGCGAAGGTTGGGAAGGCGCGATACCATCCGAGTAGGGGCAGTGTGGGAGGTGTTGGATGAGAGCGAGAGGGAAAAGGATACAAGGTAGTGGTCGGAGACTTGGAGGGGTGTTGCAATGAGGTTAGTGGAAGAACAGCATCTAGTAAAGATGAGGTCGAGCGTATTGCCTGCCTTGTGAGTAGGGGGGAAGGTGAGAGGGTGAGGTCAAAAGAGAGAGGAGTGGAAAGAAGGAGGCAGAGAGGAATGAGTCAAAGGTAGACATGGGGGAGGTTAAAGTCGCCCAGAACTGTGAGAGGTGAGCCGTCCTCAGGAAAGGAGCTTATCAAGGCATCAAGCTCATTGATGAACTCTCCGAGGGAACCTGGAGGGCGATAAATGATAAGGATGTTAAGCTTGAAAGGGCTGGTAACTGTGACAGCATGGAATTCAAAGGAGGCGATAGACAGATGGGTAAGGGGAGAAAGAGAGAATGACCACATGGGAGAGATGAGGATCCTGGTGCCACCACCCCGCTGACCAGAAGCTCTCGGGGTGTGCGAGAACACGGGGCGGACGAAGAGAGAGCAGTAGGAGTAGCAGTGTTGTCTGTGGTGATCCATGTTTCTCTATTTTTCAAACCAAATACTTTTAGACTTTTATTCAAGTAGTATTTCACTGGGTGACTTCCACTTTAACTTGAGCCAATTTCTAGTAAAGTATCTTTACTTTTACTCAAGTATGACAATTTGGTTATTTTTCCACCACCAAGGAGGTGGAGTCTCCTACTGACTGGTCTCTAATAGGACACTGAGGAGGTGGAGTCTCCTACTGACTGGTCTCTAATAGGACACTGAGGAGGTGGAGTCTCCTACTGACTGGTCTCTAATAGGACACTGAGGAGGTGGAGTCTCCTACTGACTGGTCTCTAATAGGACACTGAGGAGGTGGAGTCTCCTACTGACTGGTCTCTATAGCACACTGAGGAGGTGGAGTCTCCTACTGACTGGTCTCTAATAGCACACTGAGGAGGTGGAGTCTCCTACTGGCTGGTCTCTATAGCACACTGAGGAAGTGGAGCCTCCTACTGGCTGGTCTCTATAGGACACTGAGGAGGTGGAGTCTCCTACTGGCTGGTCTCTATAGCACACTGAGGAGGTGGAGCCTCCTACTGGCTGGTCTCTATAGCACACTGAGGAGGTGGAGTCTCCTACTGGACTGGTCTCTATAGCACACTGAGGAGGTGGAGCTACTCCTACTGGCTGGTCTCTATAGCACACTGAGGAGGTGGAGTCTCCTACTGACTGGTCTCTATAGCACACTGAGGAGGTGGAGCCTCCTACTGGCTGGTCTCTATAGCACACTGAGGAGGTGGGGTCTCCTACTGACTGGTCTCTATAGCACACTGAGGAGGTGGAGTCTCCTACTGACTGGTCTCTATAGCACACTGAGGAGGTGGAGTCTCCTACTGACTGGTCTCTATAGCACACTGAGGAGGTGGAGCCTCCTACTGGCTGGTCTCTATAGCACACTGAGGAGGTGGAGTCTCCTACTGACTGGTCTCTATAGCACACTGAGGAGGTGGAGCGTCCTACTGGCTGGTCTCTATAGCACACTGAGGAGGTGGAGTCTCCTACTGACTGGTCTCTATAGCACACTGAGGAAGTGGAGCCTCCTACTGGCTGGTCTCTATAGCACACTGAGGAGGTGGGGTCTCCTACTGACTGGTCTCTAATAGGACACTGAGGAGGTGGAGCCTCCTACTGGCTGGTCTCTATAGCACACTGAGGAGGTGGAGCCTCCTACTTGCTGGTCTCTATAGGACACTGAGGAGGTGGAGCCTCCTACTGGCTGGTCTCTATAGGACACTGAGGAGGTGGAGTCTCCTAGCACACTGAGGAGGTTCCTACTGGCTGGTCTCTATAGGACACTGAGGAGGTGGAGCCTCCTACTGGCTGGTCTCTATAGGACACTGAGGAGGTGGAGCCTCCTACTGGCTGGTCTCTATAGGACACTGAGGAGGTGGAGTCTCCTACTGGCTGGTCTCTGGCTGGTCTCTATAGGACACTGAGGAGGTGGAGCCTCCTACTTGCTGGTCTCTATAGGACACTGAGGAGGTGGAGCCTCCTACTGGCTGGTCTCTATAGGACACTGAGGAGGTGGAGTCTCCTACTGGCTTGTCTCTATAGGACACTGAGGAGGTGGAGTCTCCTACTGGCTGGTCTCTAGTAGGACACTGAGGAGGTGGAGTCTCCTACTGGCTGGTCTCTATAGGACACTGAGGAGGTGGAGCCTCCTACTGGCTGGTCTCTAGTAGGACACTGAGGAGGTGGAGTCTCCTACTGGCTGGTCTCTATAGGACACTGAGGAGGTGGAGCCTCCTACTGGCTGGTCTCTATAGGACACTGAGGAGGTGGAGTCTCCTACTGGCTGGTCTCTATAGGACACTGAGGAGGTGGAGCCTCCTACTGGCTGGTCTCTATAGGACACTGAGGAGGTGGAGCCTCCTACTGGCTGGTCTCTATAGGACACTGAGGAGGTGGAGTCTCCTACTGGCTGGTCTCTATAGGACACTGAGGAGGTGGATCCTCCTACTGGCTGGTCTGAGGAGGACACTGAGGAGGTGGAGCCTCCTACTGGCTGGTCTCTATAGGACACTGAGGAGGTGGAGTCTCCTACTGGCTGGTCTCTATAGGACACTGAGGAGGTGGAGTCTCCTACTGGCTGGTCTCTATAGGACACTGAGGAGGTGGAGCCTCCTACTGGCTGGTCTCTATAGGACACTGAGGAGGTGGAGCCTCCTATTTGGCTGGTCTCTATAGGACACTGAGGAGGTGGAGTCTCCTACTGGCTGGTCTCTATAGGACACTGAGGAGGTGGAGTCTCCTACTGGCTGGTCTCTAGTAGGACACTGAGGAGGTGGAGTCTCCTACTGGCTGGTCTCTATAGGACACTGAGGAGGTGGAGCCTCCTACTGGCTGGTCTCTATAGGACACTGAGGAGGTGGAGTCTCCTACTGGCTGGTCTCTATAGCACACTGAGGAGGTGGAGTCTCCTACTGGCTGGTCTCTATAGGACACTGAGGAGGTGGAGTCTCCTACTGGCTGGTCTCTATAGCACACTGAGGAGGTGGAGCCTCCTACTGGCTGGTCTCTATAGGACACTGAGGAGGTGGAGCCTCCTACTGGCTGGTCTCTATAGGACACTGAGGAGGTGGAGTCTCCTACTGGCTAGGTGGGGTCTCTATACTGGCACACTGAGGAGGTGGAGTCTCCTACTGGCTGGTCTCTAATAGGACACTGAGGAGGTGGATTCTCCTACTGACTGGTCTCTAGGACACTGAGGAGGTGGAGTCTCCTACTGGCTGGTCTCTATAGGACACTGAGGAGGTGGAGTCTCCTACTGGCTGGTCTCTATAGGACACTGAGGAGGTGGAGTCTCCTAGCACACTGGCTGGTCTCTAGGCTGGTCTCTATAGGACACTGAGGGAGGTGGAGTCTCCTACTGGCTGGTCTCTATAGGACACTGAGGAGGTGGGGCCTCCTACTGGCTGGTCTCTATAGCACACTGAGGAGGTGGAGCCTCCTACTTGCTGGTCTCTATAGGACACTGAGGAGGTGGAGTCTCCTACTGGCTGGTCTCTATAGCACACTGAGGAGGTGGAGTCTCCTACTGGCTGGTCTCTAGTAGGACACTGAGGAGGTGGAGTCTCCTACTGGCTGGTCTCTATAGGACACTGAGGAGGTGGAGCCTCCTACTGACTGGTCTCTATAGGACACTGAGGAGGTGGAGTCTCCTACTGGCTGGTCTCTATAGCACACTGAGGAGGTGGAGTCTCCTACTGGCTGGTCTCTATAGCACACTGAGGAGGTGGAGTCTCCTACAGGCTGGTCTCTATAGCACACTGAGGAGGTGGAGCCTCCTACTAGCTGGTCTCTATAGCACACTGAGGAGGTGGAGCCTCCTACTGGCTGGTCTCTATAGGACACTGAGGAGGTGGAGTCTCCTACAGGCTAGTCTCTATAGCACACTGAGGAGGTGGAGTCTCCTACTAGCTGGTCTCTAATAGGACACTGAGGAGGTGGAGCCTCCTACTGACTGGTCTCTATAGGACACTGAGGAGGTGGAGCCTCCTACTGGCTGGTCTCTAATAGGTCACTGAGGAGGTGGAACCTCCTACTGGCTGGTCTCTAAAGGACACTGAGGAGGTGGAGCCTCCTACTGGCTGGTCTCTATAGGACACTGAGGAGGTGGAGCCTCCTACTGGCTGGTCTCCATAGGACACTGAGGAGGTGGAGCCTCCTACTGGCTGGTGTCTATAGGACACTGAGGAGGTGGAGTCCCCTACTGGCTGGTCTCTATAGGACACTCAGGACAGACAGCAGAGAGCTAGAGTAGGGCTCCCCTTTTAGGCTCAGTCTGGTCACTACCAGTATAGTTACTCTTCCAATCCTGACAGTGATAGCTGGAAAACAAAGCCTTTGGCTGGGACTGACAGGAACGAGTGGAGAGATGTTTATAATATATGCCATTTAGCAGACGCTTTTATCCAAAGCGACTTACAGTCATGTGTGCATACATTCTACGTATGGGTGGTCCCGGGATCGAACCCACTACCCTGGCGTTACAAGCGCCATGCTCTACCAACCGAGCTACAGAAAGACGGTCTCTAATAGGACACTGAGGAGGTGGAACCTGTTTAGTCTCTCTATGAAGTCATTCATTAAACAGAGATGATTAGATCAGCATGTTGTCAGGGAGAGGCTGGAATGTATTCTATCATGATTAAACCTCATGTACTGTAATGCACTGTCAGCAATGTGGACTCACAGTCAGCTATGGAGTCTCACTGTCAGCTACGGAGTCTCACTGTCAGCAATGTGGACTCACAGTCAGCTACGTAGTTTCACTGTCAGCTACGTTGTCTCACTGTCAGCTACGTAGTCTCACTGTCAGCTACGGAGTCTCACTGTCAGCTACGTAGTCTCACTGTCAGCTACGGAGTCTCTCTGTAAGCTACGGAGTCTCACTGTCAGCTACGTAGTCTCACTGTCAGCTACGGAGTCTCTCTGTAAGCTGGTGGAACGGTGGAACAAACTCCCTCACGACGCCAGGACAGCGGAGTCAATCACCACCTTCCGAAGACACCTGAAACCCCACCTCTTTAAGGAATACCTAGGATAGGATAAGTAATCCTTCTCACCCCCCCCTTTAAGATTTAGATGCACTATTGTAAAGTGACTGTTCCACTGGATGTCATAAGGTGAATGCACCAATTTGTAAGTCGCTCTGGATAAGAGCGTCTGCTAAATGACTTAAATGTAAATGTAAATGTAAGCTACGGAGTCTCACTGTCAGCTACGTTGTCTCACTGTCAGCTACGTTGTCTCACTGTCAGCTACGGAGTCTCACTGTAAGCTACGGAGTCTCACTGTCAGCTACGTTGTTTCACTGTAAGCTATGTAGTCTCACTGTCAGCTACGTTGTTTCACTGTCAGCTACGGAGTCTCACAGTCAGCTACGTAGTTTCACTGTCAGCTACAGAGTCACTGTCAGCTATGGAGTTTCACTGTAACAATACAGCCTGCTGATCATAGTGTAACAATACAGCCTGCTGATCATAGTGTACTGTAACAATACAGCCTGCTGATCATAGTGTACTATAACAATACAGCCTGCTGATCATAGTGTACTGTAACAATACAGCCTGCTGATCATAGTGTAACAATACAGCCTGCTGATCATAGTGTACTGTAACAATACAGCCTGCTGATCATAGTGTACTGTCACAATACAGCCTACTGATCATAGTGTAACAATACAGCCTGCTGATCATAGTGTAACAATACAGCCTGCTGATCATAGTGTAACAATACAGCCTGCTGATCATAGTGTAACAATACAGCCTGCTGATCATAGTGTAACAATACAGCCTGCTGATCATAGTGTAGTGTAACTATACAGCCTGCTGATCATAGTGTAGTGTAACTATACAGCCTGCTGATCATAGTGTAACAATACAGCCTGATGATCATAGTGTAACAATACAGCCTGCTGATCATAGTGTAACAATACAGCCTGCTGATCATAGTGTACTGTAACAATACAGCCTGCTGATCATAGTACTGTAACAATACAGCCTGCTGATCATAGTGTACTGTAACAATACAGCCTGCTGATCATAGTGTAACAATACAGCCTGCTGATCATAGTGTAACAATACAGCCTGTAACAATACAGCCTGCTGATCATAGTGTAACAATACAGCCTGCTGATCATAGTGTACTGTAACAATACAGCCTACTGATCATGTAACAATACAGCCTGTGATCATAGTGTAACAATACAGCCTGCTGATCATAGTGTAACAATACAGCCTGCTGATCATAGTGTAACAATACAGCCTGCTGTTCATAGTGTCATACAGCCTGCTGATCATGTAACAATACACTGCTGATCATAGTGTAACAATACAGCCTGCTGATCATAGTGTAACAATACAGCCTGCTGATCATAGTGTAACAATACAGCCTGCTGATCATAGTGTAACAATACAGCCTGCTGATCATAGTGTAACAATACAGCCTGCTGATCATAGTGTAACAATACAGCCTGCTGATCATAGTGTAACAATACAGCCTGCTGTAACAATACAGCCTGCTGATCATAGTGTACTGTAACAATACAGCCTGCTGATCAGTGTACTGTAACAATACAGCCTGATCATAGTGATCAGCCTGTAACAATACAGCCTGCTGATCATAGTGTAACGATACAGCCTGCTGAAAAGTGACTGTTCCACTGGATGTCATAAGGTGAATGCACCAATTTGTAAGTCGCTCTGGATAATAGTGCTAAATGACTGTAAATGTAAATGTAATACAGCCTGCTGATCACGTTGTCTCACTGTCAGCTACGTTGTCTCACTGTCAGCTACGGAGTCTCACTGTAACAATACAGCCTGTTTCACTGATCATCAGCTACGTTGTTTCACTGTCAACGGAGTCTCACAGTCCTACTGAGTCACTGTAGTGTAACAATACAGCCTGCTGATCATAGTGTAACAATACAGCCTGCTGATCATAGTGTAACAATACAGCCTGCTGATCATAGTGTAGTGTAACAATACAGCCTGCTGATCATAGTGTACTGTAACAATACAGCCTGCTGATCATAGTGTAACAATACAGCCTGCTGATCATAGTGTACTGTAACAATACAGCCTGCTGATCATAGTGTACTGTCACAATACAGCCTGCTGATCATAGTGTACTGTAACAATACAGCCTGCTGATCATAGTGTAACAATACAGCCTGCTGATCATAGTGTAACAATACAGCCTGCTGATCATAGTGTACTGTAACAATACAGCCTGCTGATCATAGTGTACTGTCACAATACAGCCTACTGATCATAGTGTAACAATACAGCCTGCTGATCATAGTGTAACAATACAGCCTGCTGATCATAGTGTAACAATACAGCCTGCTGATCATAGTGTAACAATACAGCCTGCTGATCATAGTGTAGTGTAACAATACAGCCTGCTGATCATAGTGTACTGTAACAATACAGCCTGCTGATCATAGTGTACTGTAACAATACAGCCTGCTGATCATAGTGTAACAATACAGCCTACTGATCATAGTGTAACAATACAGCCTGCTGATCATAGTGTAACAATACAGCCTGCTGATCATAGTGTAACACTGTAACAATACAGCCTGCTGATCATAGTGTAACAATACAGCCTGCTGATCATAGTGTACTGTAACAATACAGCCTGCTGATCATAGTGTAACAATACAGCCTGCTGATCATAGTGTACTGTAACAATACAGCCTGCTGATCATAGTGTACTGTAACAATACAGCCTGCTGATCATAGTGTACTGTAACAATACAGCCTGCTGATCATAGTGTAACAATACAGCCTGCTGATCATAGTGTAACAATACAGCCTGCTGATCATAGTGTAACAATACAGCCTGCTGATCATAGTGTAACAATACAGCCTGCTGATCATAGTGTAACAATACAGCCTGCTGATCATAGTGTAACAATACAGCCTGCTGATCATAGTGTACTGTAACAATACAGCCTGCTGATCATAGTGTAACAATACAGCCTGCTGATCATAGTGTAACAATACAGCCTGCTGATCATAGTGTAACAATACAGCCTGCTGATCATAGTGTAACAATACAGCCTGCTGATCATAGTGTAACAATACAGCCTGCTGATCATAGTGTAGTGTAACTATACAGCCTGCTGATCATAGTGTACTGTAACAATACAGCCTGCTGATCATAGTGTAACAATACAGCCTGCTGATCATAGTGTAACAATACAGCCTGCTGATCATAGTGTAACAATACAGCCTGCTGATCATAGTGTACTGTAACAATACAGCCTGCTGATCATAGTGTACTGTAACAATACAGCCTGCTGATCATAGTGTACTGTAACAATACAGCCTGCTGATCATAGTGTACTGTAACAATACAGCCTGCTGATCATAGTGTAACAATACAGCCTGCTGATCATAGTGTAACAATACAGCCTGCTGTACTGTAACAATACAGCCTGCTGATCATAGTGTAACAATACAGCCTGCTGATCATAGTGTAACAATACAGCCTGCTGATCATAGTAACAATACAGCCTGATAACAATACAGCCTGCTGATCATATCATAGCCTGCTGATCATGTAACAATACAGCCTGCTGATCATAGTGTACTGTAACAATACAGCCTGCTGATCATAGTGTAACAATACAGCCTGCTGATCATAGTGTAACAATACAGCCTGCTGATCATAGTGTAACAATACAGCCTGCTGATCATAGTGTACTGTAACAATACAGCCTGCTGATCATAGTGTAACAATACAGCCTGCTGATCATACTGTAACAATACAGCCTGCTGATCATAGTGTACTGTAACAATACAGCATGCTGATCATAGTGTAACAATACAGCCTGCTGATCATAGTGTAACAATACAGCCTGCTGATCATAGTGTAACAATACAGCCTGCTGATCATAGTGTAACAATACAGCCTGCTGATCATAGTGTACTGTAACAATACAGCCTGCTGATCATAGTGTACTGTAACAATACAGCCTGCTGATCATAGTGTACTGTAACAATACAGCCTGCTGATCATAGTGTAACAATACAGCCTGCTGATCATAGTGTAACAATACAGCCTGCTGATCATAGTGTACTGTAACAATACAGCCTGCTGATCATAGTGTAACAATACAGCCTGCTGATCATAGTGTAACAATACAGCCTGCTGATCATAGTGTAACAATACAGCCTGCTGATCATAGTGTAGTGTAACAATACAGCCTGCTGAACATACAGCCTGCTGATCATAGTGTCACAATACAGCCTGCTGATCATAGTGTAACAATACAGCCTGCTGATCATAGTGTACTGTAACAATACAGCCTGCTGATCATAGTGTACTGTCACAATACAGCCTGCTGATCATAGTGTACTGTAACAATACAGCCTGCTGGTCATAGTGTAACAATACAGCCTGCTGATCATAGTGTAACAATACAGCCTGCTGATCATAGTGTAACAATACAGCCTGCTGATCATAGTGTACTGTAACAATACAGCCTGCTGATCATAGTGTAACAATACAGCCTGCTGATCATAGTGTAACAATACAGCCTGCTGATCATAGTGTACTGTAACAATACAGCCTGCTGATCATAGTGTAACAATACAGCCTGCTGATCATAGTGTAGTGTAACAATACAGCCTGCTGATCATAGTGTACTGTAACAATACAGCCTGCTGATCATAGTGTACTGTAACAATGCAGCCTGCAGATCATAGTGTAACAATACAGCCTGCTGATCATAGTGTACTGTAACAATACAGCCTGCTGATCATGGTGTACTGTAACAATACAGCCTGCTGACCATAGTGTAACAATACGGCCTGCTGATCATAGTGTACTGTAACAATACAGCCTGCTGACCATAGTGTACTGTAACAATACAGCCTGCTGACCATAGTGTAACAATACAGCCTGCTGATCATAGTGTACTGTAACAATATAGCCTGCTGATCATAGTGTAACAATACAGCCTGCTGATCATAGTGTACTGTAACAATACAGCCTGCTGATCATAGTGTAACAATACAGCCTGCTGATCATAGTGTACTGTAACAATACAGCCTGCTGATCATAGTGTACTGTAACAATACAGCCTGCTGATCATAGTGTACTGTAACAATACAGCCTGCTGATCATAGTTGTGTTTTATATGGGTCTCATGGTGCCAGAATATTATCTGTACTTTCTGTGTCTTTCATGTTAGCCTGGTGGTAGAAACTGTCTGTACTCTATGGGTGTCTTTCATGTTAGCCTGGTGGTAGAAACTGTCTGTACTGTCTGTGTCTTTCATGTTAGCCTGGTGGTAGAAACTGTCTGTACTGTCTGTGACTTTCATGTTAGCCTGGTGTGGTGGTAGAAACCGTCTGTACTCTATGGGTGTCTTTCATGTTAGCCTGGTGGTAGAAACTGTCTGTACTGTCTGTGTCTTTCATGTTAGCCTGGTGGTAGAAACCGTCTGTACTCTATGGGTGTCTTTCATGTTAGCCTGGTGGTAGAAACTGTCTGTACTGTCTGTGTCTTTCATGTTAGCCTGGTGTGGTGGTAGAAACCGTCTGTACTCTATGGGTGTCTTTCATGTTAGCCTGGTGGTAGAAACTGTCTGTACTGTCTGTGACTTTCATGTTAGCCTGGTGGTAGAAACTGTCTGTACTGTCTGTGTGTTTCATGTTAGCCTGGTGGGAGAAACTGTCTGTACTGTCTGTGTCTTTCATGTTAGCCTGGTGGTAGAAACTGTCTGTACTGTCTGTGTCTTTCATGTTAGCCTGGTGTGGTGGTAGAAACCGTCTGTACTCTATGGGTGTCTTTCATGTTAGCCTGGTAGTAGAAACTGTCTGTACTGTCTGTGACTTTCATGTTAGCCTGGTGGTAGAAACTGTCTGTACTGTCTGTGTCTTTCATGTTAGCCTGGTGGTAGAAACTGTCTGTACTGTCTGTGTCTTTCATGTTAGCCTGGTGTGGTGGTAGAAACCGTCTGTACTGTCTCTAGGTCTTTCATGTTAGCCTGGTGGTAGAAACCGTCTGTACTGTCTCTAGGTCTTTCATGTTAGCCTGGTGGTAGAAACCGTCTGTACTGTCTCTAGGTCTTTCATGTTAGCCTGGTGGTAGAAACCGTCTGTACTGTCTCTAGGTCTTTCATGTTAGCCTGGTGGTAGAAACCGTCTGTACTGTCTCTAGGTCTTTCATGTTAGCCTGGTGGTAGAAACCGTCTGTACTGTCTCTAGGTCTTTCATGTTAGCCTGGTGGTAGAAACCGTCTGTACTGTCTCTAGGTCTTTCATGTTAGCCTGGTGGTAGAAACCGTCTGTACTGTCTCTAGGTCTTTCATGTTAGCCTGGTGGTAGAAACCGTCTGTACTGTCTCTAGGTCTTTCATGTTAGCCTGGTGGTAGAAACCGTCTGTACTGTCTCTAGGTCTTTCATGTTAGCCTGGTGGTAGAAACCGTCTGTACTGTCTCTAGGTCTTTCATGTTAGCCTGGTGGTAGAAACCGTCTGTACTGTCTCTAGGTCTTTCATGTTAGCCTGGTGGTAGAAACCGTCTGTACTGTCTCTAGGTCTTTCATGTTAGCCTGGTGGTAGAAACCGTCTGTACTGTCTCTAGGTCTTTCATGTTAGCCTGGTGGTAGAAACCGTCTGTACTGTCTCTAGGTCTTTCATGTTAGCCTGGTGGTAGAAACCGTCTGTACTGTCTCTAGGTCTTTCATGTTAGCCTGGTGGTAGAAACCGTCTGTACTGTCTCTAGGTCTTTCATGTTAGCCTGGTGGGAGATCCAGACCTTTCTGGGATCATTTCACCTGTTTGTTGAATTGCCCATCCATTCTGTGTGTGTGTGTGTGTGTGTGTGTGTGTGTGTGTGTGTGTGTGTGTGTGTGTGTGTGTGTGTGTGTGTGTGTGTGTGTGTGTGTGTGTGTGTGTGTGTGTGTGTGTGTGTGTGTGTGTGTGTGTGTGTGTGTGTGTGTGTGTGTGTGTGTGTGTGTGTGTGTGTGTGTGTGTGTGTGTGTGTACTACAATGATACACTGTACTTCTTTACTACAGAGGAAGGGAAGAAAGAGAATTGATGATGTCAAGGAACAGTACATCACAGTCTCTCTCTCTCTCCCCCCCCTCTTTCTCTCTCTCTCTCTCTCTCTCTTCTTTCTCTCTCTCTCTCTCTCTCTCTCTCTCTCTCTCTCTCTCTCTCTCTCTCTCTCTCTCTCTCTCCTGGTGGGTAGAAACCCTCTTTCTCTCTCTCTCCCTCCCCCTCTTTCTTTCTCTCTCCCTCCCCCTCTTTCTCTCTCTCTCCCTCCCCCTCTTTCTTTCTCTCTCCCTCCCCTCTCTCTTTTTATCTCTCTCCCCTCTCTCCCTCTCTCGGTCCTCTCTCTCGCTCTCGCTCTCTCTCTCTCTCCCCCTCTTTCTCTCTCTCTCCCTCCCCTCTCTTTCTTTCTCTCTCCCTCCCCCTCTTTCTCTCTCTCTCCCTTCCCTCTTTCTTTCTCTCTCCCTCCCCCTCTCTCTTTTATCTCTCTCCCCTCTCTCCCTCTCTCGGTCCTCTCTCTCGCTCTCGCTCTCTCGCTCTCTCTCTCTCTCTCTCTCTCTCCCCCTCTCTCTTTTTATCTCTCTCCCCTCTCTCCCTCTCTCGGTCCTCTCTCTCACTCTCGCTCTCTCTCTCTCTCTCTCTCTCTCTCTCTCTCTCTCTCTCTCTCTCTCTCTCTCTCTCTCCCTCTCTCTTTTTATCTCTCTCCCCCCTCTCCCTCTCTCTCTCTCTTTCTCTTTCTCTCTCTCAAAGCTGTGGACTTCTCAAGGAGGAGGGTCATTTTCAAAGCTGTGATTTGTGAGATGTCAGTCCGGTCCATTCCGGTAGAGGGTGGTCACTCTGTCACATCTGTGATAATGTGTTGTGAGTGATGTGACAGAGCAGTGGAGTGTGAAACAGACTCTTGTCTCCTTCTAGCCTCAACAGAAACCATTGAGCCGGTCTGGCTGGTGAAGCCCAGACGTAATAACAGCATTTGTATGTTGTACTCTTTCATATAGTGAAGGTCTGGCAACACATCACAGAGCTCTTCTCCAGCCAAACATCTGAGACTCCTTTCTCTCTCTGTCCTCAGCCTTCAGCTGACTTCTTACAAACCCCCCTTGATGCTCCAAACCCCTCCTCTTCTCTCCTTCTCCCATTTCTTCCCTCCTCCCCTCCTCCCCTCCTCTTCTCTCCTTCTTCCCTCCTCCTCCCTCCTCTTCTCTCCTTCTCCCCTCTCTTCTCTCCTTCTCCCCTCTCTTCTCCCCTTCTCCCCTCTCTTCTCTCCTCCTCCCTTTCTTCCCTCCTCCTCCCCTCCTCTTCTCTCCTTCTCCCCTCCTCTTCTCTCCTTCTCCTCTCTCTTCTCTCCTTCTCCCCTCCTCTTCTCTCCTTCTCCCCTCTCTTCTCTCCTCCTCCCCTCCTCTTCTCTCCTTCTCCCCTCTCTTCTCTCCTTCTCCCTTCCTCTTTTCTCCTCCTCCCCTCCTCTTCTCTCCTTCTCCCCTCTCTTCTCTCCTTCTCCCCTCCTCTTCTCTCCTTCTCCCCTCCTCTTCTCTCCTTCTCCCCTCTCTTCTCTCCTTCTCCCCTCCTCTTCTCACCTTCTCCCCTCTCTTCTCTCCTTCTCCCCTCCCTTCTCCCCTCTCTTCTCTCCTCCTCCCCTTTCTTCCCTCCTCCTCCCCTCCTCTTCTCTCCTTCTCCCCTCCTCTTCTCTCCTTCTCCTTCTCCCCTCCTCTTCTCTCCTTCTCCTCTCTCTTCTCTCCTTCTCCCCTCCTCTTCTCTCCTTCTCCCCTCCTCTTCTCTCCTTCTCCCCTCCTCTTCTCTCCTTCTCCCCTCCTCTTCTCTCCTTCTCTCTCTTCCCTCCTCCCCTCCTCCCCTCCTCTTCTTCTTCCCTCCTCCTCCCCTCCTCTTCTCTCCTTCTCCCCTCTCTTCTCTCCTTCTCCCCTCTCTTCTCCCCTTCTCCCCTCTCTTCTCTCCTCCTCCCCTTTCTTCCCTCCTCCTCCCCTCCTCTTCTCTCCTTCTCCCCTCCTCTTCTCTCCTTCTCCTCTCTCTTCTCTCCTTCTCCCCTCTCTTCTCTCCTCTCTTCTCTCCTCCTCCTCTCTCTTCTCTCCTCCTCCCCTTTCTTCCCTCCTCCTCCCCTCCTCTTCTCTCCTTCTCCCCTCCTCTTCTCTCCTCCTCCCCTTTCTTCCCTCCTCCTCCCCTTTCTTCCCTCCTCCTCCCCTCCTCTTCTCTCCTTCTCCCCTCCTCTTCTCTCCTCCTCCCCTTTCTTCCCTCCTCCTCCTCTTTCTTCCCTCCTCTCTCCCTTTCCCGCAATACATTCTCTCATTGTTAATTGTTTCCACGGAAGTTATTACAATTCAGAATATTCCAAAAGAGAGCGGCTGGCCGGCTGTGGAATGTGAGACGTGTGAGAAAGTTCATGGTCAGAGAGAGTCTGTTGAGTCGTCTACAGGAAGCTGCTCTGTAACCCAACACCACAGAGCAGGTAAATCACTATGTTGAGTCTGTAACCCAACATCACAGAGCAGGTAAATCACTATGTTGAGTCTGTAACCTAACACCACAGAGCAGGTAAATCACTATGTTGAGTCTGTAACCCAACACCACAGAGCAGGTAAATCACTATGTTGAGTCTGTAACCCAACAACACAGAGCAGGTAAATCACTATGTTGAGTCTTCTACAGGAAGCTGCTCTGTAACCCAACACCACAGAGCAGGTAAATCACTATGTTGAGTCTGTAACCCAACACCACAGAGCAGGTAAATCACTATGTTGAGTCTATTACCCAACATCACAGAGCAGGTAAATCACTATGTTGAGTCTGTAACCCATCATAGAGCAGGTAAATCACTATGTTGAGTCTGTAACCCATCATAGAGCAGGTAAATCACTATGTTGAGTCTATTACCCAACATCACAGAGCAGGTAAATCACTATGTTGAGTCTGTAACCCATCACAGAGCAGGTAAATCACTATGTTGAGTCTATTACCCAACATCACAGAGCAGGTAAATCACTATGTTGAGTCTGTAACCCAACACCACAGAGCAGGTAAATCACTATGTTGAGTCTATTACCCAACATCACAGAGCAGGTAAATCACTATGTTGAGTCTGTAACCCATCACAGAGCAGGTAAATCACTATGTTGAGTCTGTAACCCATCATAGAGCAGGTAAATCACTATGTTGAGTCTATTACCCAACATCACAGAGCAGGTAAATCACTATGTTGAGTCTGTAACCCATCACAGAGCAGGTAAATCACTATGTTGAGTCTATTACCCAACATCACAGAGCAGGTAAATCACTATGTTGAGTCTGTAACCCATCACAGAGCAGGTAAATCACTATGTTGAGTCTATTACCCAACATCACAGAGCAGGTAAATCACTATGTTGAGTCTGTAACCCAACACCACAGAGCAGGTAAATCACTATGTTGAGTCTATTACCCAACATCACAGAGCAGGTAAATCACTATGTTGAGTCTGTAACCCATCACAGAGCAGGTAAATCACTATGTTGAGTCTATTACCCAACATCATAGAGCAGGTAAATCACTATGTTGAGTCTATTACCCAACATCATAGAGCAGGTAAATCACTATGTTGAGTCTATTACCCAACATCATAGAGCATAACTCCTGCAGAATTAAGCGTTTTTTGCAGTAAAATGAACAGGAGTGGAGAAATATGATTTATTTATTTATCTCTGCATCTTGAGATGTTCAGTTACTTAAAAGTGTCATAAAAGCTGATGGTATTTCAACCACATCTATTTTTGTATTTTCTCACCAGTCCCTGGAAACGTCTTTGCTCCGAGAAAGATGACAGAGAACTTGACCAATGTCAACTAGATTGAAGCTTTCATTCCATCCAGGCATTATGTCATTCAGTTGAGCAAGAGTTTATCTAGTCTTCTAGCCAACATATAACAGAAGGGTAGCTGCATTTATCTAATTATAGACAAGTTGACTAACAAATAGCCTAACACAATGTCAGAAATTATAAGCAGAAACATATCTATATCAGGCAACAAAACAATAATCCTGCCACCCCCGTCAAAACAAATCGTTTTCCAGTATTTGACTGTAGCCCATTGTGTCTTTTCTGCATTTGATGGTTGGGTGCGGGCCTCTGATTTTGACTTCATCACATAGTAGTTGCTGGTGGGTTATTGTAATTGCCGGCGGATGCGGGTGAACAAACAGCTGACCACCACTACTGTGGATACCGATATTCCTGTGAGCCTCCGAGGCCGACGTGGTGCATTACAGTGTTCAGAACATAACCTGTGGATGAATAGGGGATGTATTCATCATCATGGCAGAAGCATGAGGGACTAGGGGATTTATTCATCCTCATGGCAGAAGCATGAGGGACTAGGGGATTTATTCATCATCATGGCAGAAGCATGAGGGACTAGGGGATTTATTCATCATCATGGCAGAAGCATGAGGGACTAGGGGATTTATTCATCATCATGGCAGAAGCATGAAGGACTAGGGGATTTATTCATCATCATGGCAGAAGCATGAAGGACTAGGGGATTAATTCATCCTCTCCTCTCCTCTCCTCTCCTCTCCTCTCCTCTCCTCTCCTCTCCTCTCCCTCCTCTCCTCTCCTCTCCTCTCCTCTCCACCCTCGTTTCCCTATGTAGTGCACTACTTTTGACCATAGCCTATAGGGAATAGGGTGCCATTTGGGACTTATGTTGGGTCTTGGGCTCTATGGAGAGAGGGGATTGGATACACCATTCATCAGCTATGACACCATCACTACATATACTCGCTCAGTGGAGCATAATGTGAAGCTTGTTCCCCTTTGTCTGGACTGCCTCATTAATCCACTTGATATATTGAAAGATATGGCCGAGACTATTTCCTATGATGCTGTGATTATTTCCTCTACAAACATCAGGTTCAGTTTCACGTCCTTTCTTTGTTCTCATCTTTATTTGATTGCTTTGACATTTAGATGAATGGAGGAATTACCGTCCTCTCATTGGGTGAGAGACGTTGATGTCATACCAGCATGACGTTACCCTAAATGACCAGCAGGTGTCTCTCATGAGCTATAACATTTTATTTTGGGATTCAGTAGACTCTCAAATCAAATTCAGCTTTATTTGTCACGTGTGCTGAATACAACAAGTGTAGACCTTACAGTGAAATGCATACTTACAAGCCCTTAACCAACAGTGCAGTTCAAGAAAGAGTTAAGAACATATTTACCAAGTAAATGAGAGTGTAAAAAAAAGAAAAATTAACACAATAAAATAACAATAATGAGTCTATATAAAGGGGGGATGCGGTACCGAGTCAGCGTGCGGCGGTACAGGTTAGTCCAGGTAGTTTGTACATGTAGGTAGGGGTCAAGTGTCAGTGTGCGGGGGTACAGGTTAGTCCAGGGTACAGGTTAGTCCAGGGTACAGGTTAGTCCAGGGTACAGGTTAGTCCAGGTAGTTTGTACATGTAGGTAGGGGTGAGGAGTCAGTGTGCGGGGGTACAGGTTAGTCCAGGGTACAGGTTAGTCCAGGGTACAGGTTAGTCCAGGGTACAGGTTAGTCCAGGTAGTTTGTACATGTAGGTAGGGGTGAGGAGTCAGTGTGCGGGGGGGTACAGGTTAGTCCATGGTACAGGTTAGTCCAGGGTACAGGTTAGTCCAGGTAGTTTGTACATGTAGGTAGGGGTGAGGAGTCAGCGTGCGGGGGTACAGGTTAGTCCAGGGTACAGGTTAGTCCAGGGTACAGGTTAGTCCAGGGTACAGGTTAGTCCAGGGTACAGGTTAGTCCAGGTAGTTTGTTCATGTAGGTAGGGGTGAGGAGTCAGCGTGCGGGGGTACAGGTTAGTCCAGGGTACAGGTTAGTCCAGGGTACAGGTTAGTCCAGGTAGTTTGTTCATGTAGGTAGGGGTGAGGAGTCAGCGTGCGGGGGTACAGGTTAGTGGTGTGGGGGCTGTGCTTTGGCAAAGTGGGTGGGGTTATATCCTTCCTGTTTGGCCCTGTCCGGGGGTGTCCTCGGATGGGGCCACAGTGTCTCCTGACCCCTCCTGTCTCAGCCTCCAGTATTTATGCTGCAGTAGTTTATGTGTCGGGGGGCTAGGGTCAGTTTGTTTATCTGGAGTACTTCTCCTGTCCTATTCGGTGTCCTGTGTGAATCTAAGTGTGCGTTCTCTAATTCTCTCCTTCTCTCTTTCTTTCTCTCTCTCGGAGGACCTGAGCCCTAGGACCATGCCCCAGGACTACCTGACATGATGACTCCTTGCTGTCCCCAGTCCACCTGGCCATGCTGCTGCTCCAGTTTCAACTGGCCTGGGCCCTAGGACCATGTCCCAGGACTACCTGACATGAGGACTCCTTGCTGTCCCCAGTCCACCTGGCCATGCTCCTGCTCCAGTTTCAACTGACCTGAGCCCTAGGACCGTGCCCCAGGACTACCTGACATGATGGCTCCTTGCTGTCCCCAGTCCACCTGACTGTGCTGCTGCTCCAGTTTCAACTGTTCTGCCTTATTATTATTTGACCATGCTGGTCATTTATGAACATTTGAACATCTTGGCCATGTTCTGTTATAATCTCCACCCGGCACAGCCAGAAGAGGACTGGCCACCCCACATAGCCCGGTTCCTCTCTAGGTTTCTTCCTAGGTTTTGGCCTTTCTAGGGAGTTTTTCCTAGCCACCGTGCTTTTACACCTGCATTGTTTGCTGTTTGGGGTTTTAGGCTGGGTTTCTGTACAGCACTTTGAGATATCAGCTGATGTACGAAGAGCTATATAAATAAATTAGATTTGATTTGATTTGATTTAGTCCAGGGTACAGGTTAGTCCAGGGTACAGGTTAGTCCAGGGTACAGGTTAGTCCAGGGTACAGGTTAGTCCAGGGTACAGGTTAGTCCAGGGTACAGGTTAGTCCAGGTAGTTTGTTCATGTAGGTAGGGGTGAAGTGACTATGCATAGATCTCATCTTTGGATTCATGATGATGGTCAACATATTCATATGAATAATCCTTCTCATATTTTCAATATGCTACAGCGAGACGTCAGGGGATATGCTACAGCGAGACGTCAGGGGATATGCTACAGCGAGACGTCAGGGGATATGCTACAGCGAGACGTCAGGGGATATGCTACAGCGAGACGTCAGGGGATATGCTACAGCGAGACGTCAGGGGATATGCTACAGCGAGACGTCAGGGGATATGCTACAGCGAGACGTCAGGGGATATGCTACAGCGAGACGTCAGGGGATATGCTACAGCGAGACGTCAGGGGATATGCTACAGCGAGACGTCAGGGGATATGCTACAGCGAGACGTCAGGGGATATGCTACAGCGAGACGTCAGGGGATATGCTACAGCGAGACGTCAGGGGATATGCTACAGCGAGACGTCAGGGGATATGCTACAGCGAGACGTCAGGGGATATGCTACAGCGAGACGTCAGGGGATATGCTACAGCGAGACGTCAGGGGATATGCTACAGCGAGACGTCAGGGGATATGCTACAGCGTGACAAGACGTCAGGGGATATGCTACAGCGAGACGTCAGGGGATATGCTACAGCGAGACGTCAGGGGATATGCTACAGCGTGACAAGACGTCAGGGGATATGCTACAGCGAGACGTCAGGGGATATGCTACAGCGAGACAAGACGTCAGGGGATATGCTACAGCATGACAAGACGTCAGGGGATATGCTACAGCGAGACGTCAGGGGATATGCTACAGCGAGACGTCAGGGGATATGCTACAGCATGACAAGACGTCAGGGGATATGCTACAGCATGACAAGACGTCAGGGGATATGCTACAGCGAGACGTCAGGGGATATGCTACAGCATGACAAGACGTCAGGGGATATGCTACAGCGAGACGTCAGGGGATATGCTACAGCGAGACGTCAGGGGATATGCTACAGCGTGACAAGACGTCAGGGGATATGCTACAGCGAGACGTCAGGGGATATGCTACAGCATGACAAGACGTCAGGGGATATGCTACAGCGTGACAAGACGTCAGGGGATATGCTACAGCGTGACAAGACGTCAGGGGATATGCTACAGCGTGACAAGACGTCAGGGGATATGCTACAGCGTGACAAGACGTCAGGGGATATGCTACAGCGTGACGTCAGGGGATATGCTACAGCGTGACAAGACGTCAGGGGATATGCTACAGCGAGACGTCAGGGGATATGCTACAGCGTGACAAGACGTCAGGGGATATGCTACAGCGTGACAAGACGTCAGGGGATATGCTACAGCGTGACAAGATGTCAGGGGATATGCTACAGCGTGACAAGACGTCAGGGGATATGCTACAGCGTGACAAGACGTCAGGGGATATGCTACAGCGAGACGTCAGGGGTTATGCTACAGCGTGACAAGACGTCAGGGGATATGCTACAGCGTGACAAGACGTCAGGGGATATGCTACAGCGTGACAAGACGTCAGGGGTTATGCTACAGCGTGACAAGACATCAGGGGATATGCTACAGCGTGACAAGACGTCAGGGGTTATGCTACAGCGTGACGTCAGGGGATATGCTACAGCGTAACGTCAGGGGATATGCTACAGCGTGACAATGACAAGATGTCAGGGGATATGCTACAGCGTGACGTCAGGGGATATGCTACAGCATAACGTCAGGGGATATGCTACAGCGTGACCTCAGGGGATATGCTACAGCGTGACGTCAGGGGTTATGCTACAGCGTGACGTCAGGGGATATGCTACAGCATGACAAGACGTCAGGGGATATGCTACAGCATGACAAGACGTCAGGGGATATGCTACAGCGAGACGTCAGGGGATATGCTACAGCGAGACGTCAGGGGATATGCTACAGCGAGACGTCAGGGGATATGCTACAGCGAGACGTCAGGGGATATGCTACAGCGAGACGTCAGGGGATATGCTACAGCGAGACGTCAGGGGATATGCTACAGCGAGACGTCAGGGGATATGCTACAGCGAGACGTCAGGGGATATGCTACAGCGAGACGTCAGGGGATATGCTACAGCGAGACGTCAGGGGATATGCTACAGCGAGACGTCAGGGGATATGCTACAGCGAGACGTCAGGGGATATGCTACAGCGAGACGTCAGGGGATATGCTACAGCGAGACGTCAGGGGATATGCTACAGCGAGACGTCAGGGGATATGCTACAGCGAGACGTCAGGGGATATGCTACAGCGAGACGTCAGGGGATATGCTACAGCGAGACGTCAGGGGATATGCTACAGCGAGACGTCAGGGGATATGCTACAGCGAGACGTCAGGGGATATGCTACAGCGAGACGTCAGGGGATATGCTACAGCGAGACGTCAGGGGATATGCTACAGCGAGACGTCAGGGGATATGCTACAGCGAGACGTCAGGGGATATGCTACAGCGTGACAAGACGTCAGGGGATATGCTACAGCGAGACGTCAGGGGATATGCTACAGCGAGACGTCAGGGGATATGCTACAGCGTGACAAGACGTCAGGGGATATGCTACAGCGAGACGTCAGGGGATATGCTACAGCGAGACAAGACGTCAGGGGATATGCTACAGCATGACAAGACGTCAGGGGATATGCTACAGCGAGACGTCAGGGGATATGCTACAGCGAGACGTCAGGGGATATGCTACAGCATGACAAGACGTCAGGGGATATGCTACAGCATGACAAGACGTCAGGGGATATGCTACAGCGAGACGTCAGGGGATATGCTACAGCATGACAAGACGTCAGGGGATATGCTACAGCGAGACGTCAGGGGATATGCTACAGCGAGACGTCAGGGGATATGCTACAGCGAGACGTCAGGGGATATGCTACAGCGAGACGTCAGGGGATATGCTACAGCGAGACGTCAGGGGATATGCTACAGCGTGACAAGACGTCAGGGGATATGCTACAGCGAGACGTCAGGGGATATGCTACAGCGAGACGTCAGGGGATATGCTACAGCGTGACAAGACGTCAGGGGATATGCTACAGCGAGACGTCAGGGGATATGCTACAGCGAGACAAGACGTCAGGGGATATGCTACAGCATGACAAGAAGTCAGGGGATATGCTACAGCGAGACGTCAGGGGATATGCTACAGCGAGACGTCAGGGGATATGCTACAGCATGACAAGACGTCAGGGGATATGCTACAGCATGACAAGACGTCAGGGGATATGCTACAGCGAGACGTCAGGGGATATGCTACAGCATGACAAGACGTCAGGGGATATGCTACAGCGAGACGTCAGGGGATATGCTACAGCGAGACGTCAGGGGATATGCTACAGCGTGACAAGACGTCAGGGGATATGCTACAGCGAGACGTCAGGGGATATGCTACAGCATGACAAGACGTCAGGGGATATGCTACAGCGTGACAAGACGTCAGGGGATATGCTACAGCGTGACAAGACGTCAGGGGATATGCTACAGCGTGACAAGACGTCAGGGGATATGCTACAGCGTGACAAGACGTCAGGGGATATGCTACAGCGTGACGTCAGGGGATATGCTACAGCGTGACAAGACGTCAGGGGATATGCTACAGCGAGACGTCAGGGGATATGCTACAGCGTGACAAGACGTCAGGGGATATGCTACAGCGTGACAAGACGTCAGGGGATATGCTACAGCGTGACAAGATGTCAGGGGATCTGCTACAGCGTGACAAGACGTCAGGGGATATGCTACAGCGTGACAAGACGTCAGGGGATATGCTACAGCGAGACGTCAGGGGTTATGCTACAGCGTGACAAGACGTCAGGGGATATGCTACAGCGTGACAAGACGTCAGGGGATATGCTACAGCGTGACAAGACGTCAGGGGTTATGCTACAGCGTGACAAGACATCAGGGGATATGCTACAGCGTGACAAGACGTCAGGGGTTATGCTACAGCGTGACGTCAGGGGATATGCTACAGCGTAACGTCAGGGGATATGCTACAGCGTGACAATGACAAGATGTCAGGGGATATGCTACAGCGTGACGTCAGGGGATATGCTACAGCATAACGTCAGGGGATATGCTACAGCGTGACCTCAGGGGATATGCTACAGCGTGACGTCAGGGGTTATGCTACAGCGTGACGTCAGGGGATATGCTACAGCATGACAAGACGTCAGGGGATATGCTACAGCATGACAAGACGTCAGGGGATATGCTACAGCGAGACGTCAGGGGATATGCTACAGCGAGACGTCAGGGGATATGCTACAGCGAGACGTCAGGGGATATGCTACAGCGAGACGTCAGGGGATATGCTACAGCGAGACGTCAGGGGATATGCTACAGCGAGACGTCAGGGGATATGCTACAGCGAGACGTCAGGGGATATGCTACAGCGAGACGTCAGGGGATATGCTACAGCGAGACGTCAGGGGATATGCTACAGCGAGACGTCAGGGGATATGCTACAGCGAGACGTCAGGGGATATGCTACAGCGAGACGTCAGGGGATATGCTACAGCGAGACGTCAGGGGATATGCTACAGCGAGACGTCAGGGGATATGCTACAGCGAGACGTCAGGGGATATGCTACAGCGAGACGTCAGGGGATATGCTACAGCGAGACGTCAGGGGATATGCTACAGCGAGACGTCAGGGGATATGCTACAGCGTGACAAGACGTCAGGGGATATGCTACAGCGAGACGTCAGGGGATATGCTACAGCGAGACGTCAGGGGATATGCTACAGCGTGACAAGACGTCAGGGGATATGCTACAGCGAGACATCAGGGGATATGCTACAGCGAGACAAGACGTCAGGGGATATGCTACAGCATGACAAGACGTCAGGGGATATGCTACAGCGAGACGTCAGGGGATATGCTACAGCGAGACGTCAGGGGATATGCTACAGCATGACAAGACGTCAGGGGATATGCTACAGCATGACAAGACGTCAGGGGATATGCTACAGCGAGACGTCAGGGGATATGCTACAGCATGACAAGACGTCAGGGGATATGCTACAGCGAGACGTCAGGGGATATGCTACAGCGAGACGTCAGGGGATATGCTACAGCATGACAAGACGTCAGGGGATATGCTACAGCGAGACGTCAGGGGATATGCTACAGCGTGACAAGACGTCAGGGGATATGCTACAGCGTGACAAGACGTCAGGGGATATGCTACAGCGTGACAAGACGTCAGGGGATATGCTACAGCGTGACAAGACGTCAGGGGATATGCTACAGCGTGACAAGACGTCAGGGGATATGCTACAGCGTGACGTCAGGGGATATGCTACAGCGTGACAAGACGTCAGGGGATATGCTACAGCGAGACGTCAGGGGATATGCTACAGCGTGACAAGACGTCAGGGGATATGCTACAGCGTGACAAGACGTCAGGGGATATGCTACAGCGTGACAAGACGTCAGGGGATATGCTACAGCGTGACAAGACGTCAGGGGATATGCTACAGCGTGACAAGACGTCAGGGGATATGCTACAGCGTGACAAGACGTCAGGGGTTATGCTACAGCGTGACAAGACATCAGGGGATATGCTACAGCGTGACAAGACGTCAGGGGTTATGCTACAGCGTGACGTCAGGGGATATGCTACAGCGTAACGTCAGGGGATATGCTACAGCGTGACAATGACAAGATGTCAGGGGATATGCTACAGCGTGACGTCAGGGGATATGCTACAGCGTAACGTCAGGGGATATGCTACAGCGTGACCTCAGGGGATATGCTACAGCGTGACGTCAGGGGTTATGCTACAGCGTGACAAGACGTCAGTGGATATGCTACAGCATGACAAGACGTCAGGGGTTATGCTACAGCGTGACAAGACGTCAGGGGATATGCTACAGCGTGACGTCAGGGGATATGCTACAGCGTGACAAGACGTCAGGGGATATGCTACAGCGTGACAAGACGTCAGGGGATATGCTACAGCGTAACGTCAGGGGTTATGCTACAGCGTGACAAGACGTCAGGGGTTATGCTACAGCGTGACAAGACGTCAGGGGATATGCTACAGCGTGACAAGACGTCAGGGGATATGCTACAGCGTGACAAGACGTCAGGGGTTATGCTACAGCGTGACGTCAGGGGATAAGCTACAGCGTGACAAGACGTCAGGGGATATGCTACAGCGTGACAAGACGTCAGGGGATAAGCTACAGCGTGACAAGACGTCAGGGGTTATGCTACAGCATGACAAGACGTCAGGGGATAAGCTACAGCGTGACAAGACGTCAGGGGATATGCTACAGCGTGACGTCAGGGGATATGCTACAGCGTGACAAGACGTCAGGGGATATGCTACAGCGTGACAAGACGTCAGGGGATATGCTACAGCGTAACGTCAGGGGTTATGCTACAGCGTGACAAGACGTCAGGGGTTATGCTACAGCGTGACAAGACGTCAGGGGATATGCTACAGCGTGACAAGACGTCAGGGGATATGCTACAGCGTGACAAGACGTCAGGGGTTATGCTACAGCGTGACGTCAGGGGATAAGCTACAGCGTGACAAGACGTCAGGGGATATGCTACAGCGTGACAAGACGTCAGGGGATAAGCTACAGCGTGACAAGACGTCAGGGGTTATGCTACAGCATGACAAGACGTCAGGGGATAAGCTACAGCGTGACAAGACGTCAGGGGTTATGCTACAGCGTGACAAGACGTCAGGGGATAAGCTACAGCGTGACAAGACGTCAGGGGATATGCTACAGCGTGACAAGACGTCAGGGGATATGCTACAGCGTGACAAGACGTCAGGGGATATGCTACAGCGTAACGTCAGGGGTTATGCTACAGCGTGACAAGACGTCAGGGGTTATGCTACAGCGTGACAAGACGTCAGGGGATATGCTACAGCGTGACAAGACGTCAGGGGTTATGCTACAGCGTGACGTCAGGGGATAAGCTACAGCGTGACAAGACGTCAGGGGATATGCTACAGCGTGACAAGACGTCAGGGGATATGCTACAGCGTGACGTCAGGGGATAAGCTATAGCGTGACAAGACGTCAGGGGATATGCTACAGCGTGACAAGACGTCAGGGGTTATGCTACAGCGTGACGTCAGGGGATATGCTACAGCGTGACAAGACGTCAGGGGTTATGCTACAGCGTGACGTCAGGGGATATGCTACAGCGTGACGTCAGGGGATAAGCTACAGCGTGACGTCAGGGGATATGCTACAGCGTGACAAGACGTCAGGGGTTATGCTACAGCGTGACGTCAGGGGATATGCTACAGCGTGACAAGACGTCAGGGGTTATGCTACAGCGTGACGTCAGGGGATATGCTACAGCGTGACGTCAGGGGATAAGCTACAGCGTGACGTCAGGGGTTATGCTACAGCGTGACAAGACGTCAGGGGTTATGCTACAGCGTGACAAGACATCAGGGGATATGCTACAGCACGACAAGACGTCAGGGGATATGCTACAGAGTGACAAGTGTTCAGGGGTTATGCTACAGCGTGACAAGACGTCAGGGGTTATGCTACAGTGTGACAAGACGTCAGGGGTTATGCTACAGCGTGACGTCAGGGGATATGCTACAGCGTGACATCAGGGGATATGCTACAGCGTGACGTCAGGGGATATGCTACAGCGTGGCGTCAGGGGATATGCTACAGCGTGACGTCAGGGGTTATGCTACAGCATGACAAGACGTCAGGGGTTATGCTACAGCGTGACAAGACGTCAGGGGTTATGCTACAGCGTGACAAGACGTCAGGGGTTATGCTACAGCATGACGTCAGGGGTTATGCTACAGCGTGACATCAGGGGATATGCTACAGCGTGACGTCAGGGGATATGCTACAGCGTGACGTCAGGGGATATGCTACAGCGTGACGTCAGGGGTTATGCTACAGCGTGACGTCAGGGGTTATGCTACAGCGTGACGTCAGGGGATATGCTACAGCGCGACAAGACGTCAGGGGATATGCTACAGAGTGTCAAGTGTTCAGGGGTTATGCTACAGCGTGACAAGACGTCAGGGGTTATGCTACAGCGTGACAAGACGTCAGGGGTTATGCTACAGCGTGACGTCAGGGGATATGCTACAGCGTGACATCAGGGGATATGCTACAGCGTGACGTCAGGGGATATGCTACAGCGTGGCGTCAGGGGATATGCTACAGCGTGACGTCAGGGGTTATGCTACAGCATGACAAGACGTCAGGGGTTATGCTACAGCGTGACAAGACGTCAGGGGTTATGCTACAGCGTGACAAGACGTCAGGGGTTATGCTACAGCATGACGTCAGGGGTTATGCTACAGCGTGACATCAGGGGATATGCTACAGCGTGACGTCAGGGGATATGCTACAGCGTGACGTCAGGGGATATGCTACAGCGTGACGTCAGGGGTTATGCTACAGCGTGACGTCAGGGGTTATGCTACAGCGTGACGTCAGGGGATATGCTACAGCGCGACAAGACGTCAGGGGTTATGCTACAGCGTGTCAAGACGTCAAGGGTTATGCTACAGCGTGTCAAGACGTCAGGGGTTATGCTACAGCGTGTCAAGACATCAGGGGTTATGCTACAGCGTGACAAGACGTCAGGGGTTATGCTACAGCGTGACCAGATTTCAGGGGTTATGCTACAGCGTGACAAGACGTCAGGGGTTATGCTACAGCGTGACAAGACGTCAGGGGATATGCTACAGCGTGACGTCAGGGGTTATGCTACAGCGTGACAAGACATCAGGGGTTATGCTACAGCGTGACATCAGGGGATATGCTACAGCGTGACGTCAGGGGATATGCTACAGCGTGGCGTCAGGGGATATGCTACAGCGTGACGTCAGGGGTTATGCTACAGCATGACAAGACGTCAGGGGTTATGCTACAGCGTGACAAGACGTCAGGGGTTATGCTACAGCGTGACAAGACGTCAGGGGTTATGCTACAGCATGACGTCAGGGGTTATGCTACAGCGTGACATCAGGGGATATGCTACAGCGTGACGTCAGGGGATATGCTACAGCGTGACGTCAGGGGATATGCTACAGCGTGACGTCAGGGGTTATGCTACAGCGTGACGTCAGGGGTTATGCTACAGCGTGACGTCAGGGGATATGCTACAGCGCGACAAGACGTCAGGGGTTATGCTACAGCGTGTCAAGACGTCAGGGGTTATGCTACAGCGTGTCAAGACGTCAGGGGTTATGCTACAGCGTGTCAAGACATCAGGGATTATGCTACAGCGTGACAAGACGTCAGGGGTTATGCTACAGCGTGACCAGATTTCAGGGGTTATGCTACAGCGTGACAAGACGTCAGGGGTTATGCTACAGCGTGACAAGACGTCAGGGGATATGCTACAGCGTGACGTCAGGGGTTATGCTACAGCGTGACAAGACATCAGGGGTTATGCTACAGCGTGACAAGACGTCAGGGGTTATGCTACAGCGTGACCAGATTTCAGGGGTTATGCTACAGCGTGACAAGACGTCGGGGGTTATGCTACAGCGTGACAAGACGTCAGGGGATATGCTACAGCGTGACGTCAGGGGTTATGCTACAGCGTGACGTCAGGGGTTATGCTACAGCGTGACAAGTCTCAGGGGATATGCTACAGCATGACAAGATGTCAGGGGTTATGCTACAGCGTGACAAGACATCAGGGGTTATGCTACAGCGTGACATCAGGGGATATGCTACAGCGTGACGTCAGGGGATATGCTACAGCGTGGCGTCAGGGGATATGCTACAGCGTGACGTCAGGGGTTATGCTACAGCATGACAAGACGTCAGGGGTTATGCTACAGCGTGACAAGACGTCAGGGGTTATGCTACAGCGTGACAAGACGTCAGGGGTTATGCTACAGCATGACGTCAGGGGTTATGCTACAGCGTGACATCAGGGGATATGCTACAGCGTGACGTCAGGGGATATGCTACAGCGTGACGTCAGGGGATATGCTACAGCGTGACGTCAGGGGTTATGCTACAGCGTGACGTCAGGGGTTATGCTACAGCGTGACGTCAGGGGATATGCTACAGCGCGACAAGACGTCAGGGGTTATGCTACAGCGTGTCAAGACGTCAGGGGTTATGCTACAGCGTGTCAAGACGTCAGGGGTTATGCTACAGCGTGTCAAGACATCAGGGGTTATGCTACAGCGTGACAAGACGTCAGGGGTTATGCTACAGCGTGACCAGATTTCAGGGGTTATGCTACAGCGTGACAAGACGTCAGGGGTTATGCTACAGCGTGACAAGACGTCAGGGGATATGCTACAGCGTGACGTCAGGGGTTATGCTACAGCGTGACAAGACATCAGGGGTTATGCTACAGCGTGACAAGACGTCAGGGGTTATGCTACAGCGTGACCAGATTTCAGGGGTTATGCTACAGCGTGACAAGACGTCGGGGGTTATGCTACAGCGTGACAAGACGTCAGGGGATATGCTACAGCGTGACGTCAGGGGTTATGCTACAGCGTGACGTCAGGGGTTATGCTACAGCGTGACAAGTCTCAGGGGATATGCTACAGCATGACAAGATGTCAGGGGATATGCTACAGCATGACAAGACGTCAGGGGATATGCTACAGCGTGACAAGTCTCAGGGGATATGCTACAGGGTGACAAGACGTCAGGGGATATGCTACAGCGTGACAAGACGTCAGGGGATATGCTACAGCATGACAAGATGTCAGGGGATATGCTACAGCGTGACAAGATGTCAGGGGATATGCTACAGCGTGACGTCAGGGGATATGCTACAGCATGACAAGACGTCAGGGGATATGCTACAGCGTGACAAGACGTCAGGGGATAGGCTACAGCGTGACAAGACGTCAGGGGATATGCTACAACGTGACAAGACGTCAGGGGATATGCTACAGCGTGACAAGACGTCAGGGGATATGCTACAGCGTGACAAGACGTCAGGGGATATGCTACAGCGTGACGTCAGGGGATATGCCACAGCGTGACAAGATGTCAGGGGATATGTTACAGCATGATGTCAGGGGTTATGCTACAGCGCGAAAAGACGTCAAGGGATATGCTACAGCGTGACAAGACTCAGGGGATATGCTACAGCGTGACAAGACGTCAGGGGATATGCTACAGCGTGACAAGACGTCAGGGGATATGCTACAGCGTGACAAGATGTCAGGGGATATGCTACAGCGTGACGTCAGGGGATATGCTACAGCATGACGTCAGGGGATATGCTACAGCGTGACGTCAGGGGATATGCTACAGCGTGACAAGACGTCAGGGGATATGCTACAGCGTGACAAGACGTCAGGGGTTATGCTACAGCGTGACAAGACGTCAGGGGATAAGCTACAGCGTGACAAGACGTCAGGGGTTATGCTACAGCGTGACAAGACGTCAGGGGATATGCTACAGCGTGACAAGACGTCAGGGGATATGCTACAGCGTGACAAGATGTCAGGGGATATGCTACAGCGTGACGTCAGGGAATATGCTACAGCATGACGTCAGGGGATATGCTACAGCGTGACGTCAGGGGATATGCTACAGCGTGACAAGACGTCAGGGGATATGCTACAGCGTGACAAGACGTCAGGGGTTATGCTACAGCGTGACAAGACGTCAGGGGATAAGCTACAGCGTGACAAGACGTCAGGGGTTATGCTACAGCGTGACAAGACGTCAGGGGATAAGCTACAGCGTGACAAGACGTCAGGGGTTATGCTACAGCGTGACAAGACGTCAGGGGATAAGCTACAGCGTGACAAGACGTCAGGGGATATGCTACAGCGTGACAAGACGTCAGGGGATATGCTACAGCGTGACAAGACGTCAGGGGATATGCTACAGCGTAATGTCAGGGGTTATGCTACAGCGTGACAAGACGTCAGGGGTTATGCTACAGCGTGACAAGACGTCAGGGGATATGCTACAGCGTGACAAGACGTCAGGGGTTATGCTACAGCGTGACGTCAGGGGATAAGCTACAGCGTGACAAGACGTCAGGGGATATGCTACAGCGTGACAAGACGTCAGGGGTTATGCTACAGCGTGACGTCAGGGGATATGCTACAGCGTGACAAGACGTCAGGGGTTATGCTACAGCGTGACGTTAGGGGATATGCTACAGCGTGACAAGACGTCAGGGGTTATGCTACAGCGTGACGTCAGGGGATATGCTACAGCATGACGTCAGGGGTTATGCTACAGCGTGACGTCAGGGGATATGCTACAGCGTGACGTCAGGGGATAAGCTACAGCGTGACGTCAGGGGTTATGCTACAGCGTGACAAGACTCAGGGGATATGCTACAGCGTGACAAGACGTCAGGGGATATGCTACAGCGTGACAAGACGTCAGGGGATATGCTACAGCGTGACAAGATGTCAGGGGATATGCGACAGCGTGACGTCAGGGGATATGCTACAGCGTGACAAGACGTCAGGGGATATGCTACAGCGTGACAAGACGTCAGGGGATATGCTACAGCATGACGTCAGGGGATATGCTACAGCATGACGTCAGGGGATATGCTACAGCGTGACAAGACGTCAGGGGATATGCTACAGCATGACAAGATGTCAGGGGATATGCTACAGCGTGACGTCAGGGGATATGCTACAGCGTGACAAGACGTCAGGGGATATGCTACAGCGTGACAAGACATCAGGGGATATGCTACAGCGTGACAAGACGTCAGGGGATATGCTACAGCGTAACGTCAGGGGTTATGCTACAGCGTGACAAGACGTCAGGGGTTATGCTACAGCGTGACAAGACGTCAGGGGATATGCTACAGCGTGACAAGACGTCAGGGGTTATGCTACAGCGTGACGTCAGGGGATAAGCTACAGCGTGACAAGACGTCAGGGGATATGCTACAGCGTGACGTCAGGGGATAAGCTACAGCGTGACAAGACGTCAGGGGATATGCTACAGCGTGACAAGACGTCAGGGGTTATGCTACAGCGTGACGTCAGGGGATATGCTACAGCGTGACAAGACGTCAGGGGTTATGCTACAGCGTGACGTCAGGGGATATGCTACAGCATGACGTCAGGGGTTATGCTACAGCGTGACGTCAGGGGATATGCTACAGCATGACGTCAGGGGTTATGCTACAGCGTGACGTCAGGGGATATGCTACAGCGTGACGTCAGGGGATAAGCTACAGCGTGACGTCAGGGGTTATGCTACAGCGTGACAAGACGTCAGGGGTTATGCTACAGCGTGACAAGACATCAGGGGATATGCTACAGCGCGACAAGACGTCAGGGGATATGCTACAGAGTGACAAGTGTTCAGGGGTTATGTTACAGCGTGACAAGACGTCAGGGGTTATGCTACAGCGTGACAAGACGTCAGGGGTTATGCTACAGCATGACGTCAGGGGTTATGCTACAGCGTGACATCAGGGGATATGCTACAGCGTGACGTCAGGGGATATGCTACAGCGTGACGTCAGGGGATATGCTACAGCGTGACGTCAGGGGTTATGCTACAGCGTGACGTCAGGGGTTATGCTACAGCGTGACGTCAGGGGATATGCTACAGCGCGACAAGACGTCAGGGGTTATGCTACAGCGTGTCAAGACGTCAGGGGTTATGCTACAGCGTGTCAAAACATCAGGGGTTATGCTACAGCGTGTCAAGACATCAGGGGTTATGCTACAGCGTGACAAGACGTCAGGGGTTATGCTACAGCGTGACCAGATTTCAGGGGTTATGCTACAGCGTGACAAGACGTCAGGGGTTATGCTACAGCGTGACAAGACGTCAGGGGATATGCTACAGCGTGACGTCAGGGGTTATGCTACAGCGTGACGTCAGGGGTTATGCTACAGCGTGACAAGTCTCAGGGGATATGCTACAGCATGACAAGATGTCAGGGGATATGCTACAGCATGACAAGACGTCAGGGGATATGCTACAGCGTGACAAGTCTCAGGGGATATGCTACAGCGTAACAAGACGTCAGGGGATATGCTACAGCGTGACAAGACGTCAGGGGATATGCTACAGCATGACAAGATGTCAGGGGATATGCTACAGCGTGACAAGATGTCAGGGGATATGCTACAGCGTGACGTCAGGGGATATGCTACAGCATGACAAGACGTCAGGGATATGCTACAGCGTGACAAGACGTCAGGGGATATGCTACAGCGTGACAAGACGTCAGGGGATAGGCTACAGCGTGACAAGACGTCAGGGGATATGCTACAACGTGACAAGACGTCAGGGGATATGCTACAGCGTGACAAGACGTCAGGGGATATGCTACAGCGTGACAAGACGTCAGGGGATATGCTACAGCGTGACGTCAGGGGATATGCCACAGCGTGACAAGATGTCAGGGGATATGTTACAGCATGATGTCAGGGGTTATGCTACAGCGTGACAAGACTCAGGGGATATGCTACAGCGTGACAAGACGTCAGGGGATATGCTACAGCATGACGTCAGGGGATATGCTACAGCATGACGTCAGGGGATATGCTACAGCGTGACAAGACGTCAGGGGATATGCTACAGCATGACAAGATGTCAGGGGATATGCTACAGCGTGACGTCAGGGGATATGCTACAGCGTGACAAGACGTCAGGGGATATGCTACAGCATGACGTCAGGGGATATGCTACAGCATGACGTCAGGGGATATGCTACAGCGTGACAAGACGTCAGGGGATATGCTACAGCATGACAAGATGTCAGGGGATATGCTACAGCGTGACGTCAGGGGATATGCTACAGCATGACAAGACGTCAGGGGATATGCTACAGCGTGACAAGACGTCAGGGGATATGCTACAGCATGACAAGACGTCAGGGGTTATGCTACAGCGTGACGTCAGGGGTTATGCTACAGCGTGACAAGACGTCAGGGGATATGCTACAGCATGACGTCAGGGGATATGCTACAGCATGACGTCAGGGGATATGCTACAGCGTGACAAGACGTCAGGGGATATGCTACAGCATGACAAGATGTCAGGGGATATGCTACAGCGTGACGTCAGGGGATATGCTACAGCATGACAAGACGTCAGGGGATATGCTACAGCGTGACAAGACGTCAGGGGATATGCTACAGCATGACAAGACGTCAGGGGTTATGCTACAGCGTGACGTCAGGGGTTATGCTACAGCGTGACAAGACGTCAGGGGATATGCTACAGCATGACAAGACGTCACGGGATATGCTACAGCATGACAAGAAGTCAGGAGATATGTTACAGCATGATGTCAGGGGTTATTCTACAGCATGACAAGATGTCAGGGGTTATGCTACAGCGTGAGGTCAGGGGATATGCTACAGCATGACAAGATGTCAGGGGTTATGCTACAGCGTGACGTCAGGGGATATGCTACAGCATGACGTCAGGGGTTATGCTACAGCGTGACAAGTCTCAGGGGATATGCTACAGCGTGACAAGACGTCAGGGGATATGCTACAGCATGACAAGACGTCAGGGGATATGCTACAGCGTGACAAGACGTCAGGGGATATGCTACAGCGTGACAAGACGTCAGGGGTTATGCTACAGCGTGACGTCAGGGGATATGCTACAGCGTGACAAGACGTCAGGGGTTATGCTACAGCGTGACGTCAGGGGATATGCTACAGCATGACGTCAGGGGTTATGCTACAGCGTGACGTCAGGGGATATGCTACAGCATGACGTCAGGGGTTATGCTACAGCGTGACGTCAGGGGATATGCTACAGCGTGACGTCAGGGGATAAGCTACAGCGTGACGTCAGGGGTTATGCTACAGCGTGACAAGACGTCAGGGGTTATGCTACAGCGTGACAAGACATCAGGGGATATGCTACAGCGCGACAAGACGTCAGGGGATATGCTACAGAGTGACAAGTGTTCAGGGGTTATGTTACAGCGTGACAAGACGTCAGGGGTTATGCTACAGCGTGACAAGACGTCAGGGGTTATGCTACAGCATGACGTCAGGGGTTATGCTACAGCGTGACATCAGGGGATATGCTACAGCGTGACGTCAGGGGATATGCTACAGCGTGACGTCAGGGGATATGCTACAGCGTGACGTCAGGGGTTATGCTACAGCGTGACGTCAGGGGTTATGCTACAGCGTGACGTCAGGGGATATGCTACAGCGCGACAAGACGTCAGGGGTTATGCTACAGCGTGTCAAGACGTCAGGGGTTATGCTACAGCGTGTCAAAACATCAGGGGTTATGCTACAGCGTGTCAAGACATCAGGGGTTATGCTACAGCGTGACAAGACGTCAGGGGTTATGCTACAGCGTGACCAGATTTCAGGGGTTATGCTACAGCGTGACAAGACGTCAGGGGTTATGCTACAGCGTGACAAGACGTCAGGGGATATGCTACAGCGTGACGTCAGGGGTTATGCTACAGCGTGACGTCAGGGGTTATGCTACAGCGTGACAAGTCTCAGGGGATATGCTACAGCATGACAAGATGTCAGGGGATATGCTACAGCATGACAAGACGTCAGGGGATATGCTACAGCGTGACAAGTCTCAGGGGATATGCTACAGCGTAACAAGACGTCAGGGGATATGCTACAGCGTGACAAGACGTCAGGGGATATGCTACAGCATGACAAGATGTCAGGGGATATGCTACAGCGTGACAAGATGTCAGGGGATATGCTACAGCGTGACGTCAGGGGATATGCTACAGCATGACAAGACGTCAGGGGATATGCTACAGCGTGACAAGACGTCAGGGGATATGCTACAGCGTGACAAGACGTCAGGGGATAGGCTACAGCGTGACAAGACGTCAGGGGATATGCTACAACGTGACAAGACGTCAGGGGATATGCTACAGCGTGACAAGACGTCAGGGGATATGCTACAGCGTGACAAGACGTCAGGGGATATGCTACAGCGTGACGTCAGGGGATATGCCACAGCGTGACAAGATGTCAGGGGATATGTTACAGCATGATGTCAGGGGTTATGCTACAGCGTGACAAGACTCAGGGGATATGCTACAGCGTGACAAGACGTCAGGGGATATGCTACAGCATGACGTCAGGGGATATGCTACAGCATGACGTCAGGGGATATGCTACAGCGTGACAAGACGTCAGGGGATATGCTACAGCATGACAAGATGTCAGGGGATATGCTACAGCGTGACGTCAGGGGATATGCTACAGCGTGACAAGACGTCAGGGGATATGCTACAGCATGCGTCAGGGGATATGCTACAGCATGACGTCAGGGATATGCTACAGCGTGACAAGACGTCAGGGGATATGCTACAGCATGACAAGATGTCAGGGGATATGCTACAGCGTGACGTCAGGGGATATGCTACAGCATGACAAGACGTCAGGGGATATGCTACAGCGTGACAAGACGTCAGGGGATATGCTACAGCATGACAAGACGTCAGGGGTTATGCTACAGCGTGACGTCAGGGGTTATGCTACAGCGTGACAAGACGTCAGGGGATATGCTACAGCATGACGTCAGGGGATATGCTACAGCATGACGTCAGGGGATATGCTACAGCGTGACAAGACGTCAGGGGATATGCTACAGCATGACAAGATGTCAGGGGATATGCTACAGCGTGACGTCAGGGGATATGCTACAGCATGACAAGACGTCAGGGGATATGCTACAGCGTGACAAGACGTCAGGGGATATGCTACAGCATGACAAGACGTCAGGGGTTATGCTACAGCGTGACGTCAGGGGTTATGCTACAGCGTGACAAGACGTCAGGGGATATGCTACAGCATGACAAGACGTCACGGGATATGCTACAGCATGACAAGAAGTCAGGAGATATGTTACAGCATGATGTCAGGGGTTATTCTACAGCATGACAAGATGTCAGGGGTTATGCTACAGCGTGACGTCAGGGGATATGCTACAGCATGACAAGATGTCAGGGGTTATGCTACAGCGTGACGTCAGGGGATATGCTACAGCATGACGTCAGGGGTTATGCTACAGCGTGACAAGTCTCAGGGGATATGCTACAGCGTGACAAGACGTCAGGGGATATGCTACAGCATGACAAGACGTCAGGGGATATGCTACAGCGTGACAAGTCTCAGGGGATATGCTACAGCGTGACAAGACGTCAGGGGATATGCTACAGCGTGAGAAGACGTCAGGGGATATGCTACAGCATGACAAGATGTCAGGGGTTATGCTACAGCGTGACAAGATGTCAGGGGATATGCTACAGCGTGACGTCAGGGGATATGCTACAGCACGAAAAGATGTCAGGGATTATGCTACAGCGTGACAAGACGTCAGGGGATATGCTATAGCATGACAAGACGTCAGGCTTTATGCTACAGCATGACAAGACGTCAGGGGATATGCTACAGCGCGAAAAGACGTCAGGGGATATGCTACAGCGCGACATGACGTCAGGGGATATGCTACAGCGTGACAAGACGTCAGGGGATATGCTACAGTGTGACAAGACGTCAGGGGATATGCTATAGCATGACGTCAGGGGATATGCTACAGCATGACGTCAGGGGATATGCTACAGCGTGACAAGACGTCAGGGGATATGCTACAGCATGACAAGATGTCAGGGGATATGCTACAGCGTGACGTCAGGGGATATGCTACAGCGTGACAAGACGTCAGGGGATATGCTACAGCGTGACAAGACGTCAGGGGATATGCTACAGCATGACAAGACGTCAGGGGTTATGCTACAGCGTGACGTCAGGGGTTATGCTACAGCGTGACAAGACGTCAGGGGATATGCTACAGCGTGACAAGACGTCAGGGGATATGCTAAAGCGTGACAAGAAGTCAGTGGATATGCTACAGCATGACGTCAGGGGATATGCTACAGCGTGACAAGACGTCAGGGGATATGCTACAGCATGACAAGACGTCAGGGGATATGCTACAGCATGACAAGAAGTCAGGAGATATGTTACAGCATGATGTCAGGGGATATGCTACAGCGTGACAAGACGTCAGGGGATATGCTACAGCATGACGTCATTGGTTATGCTACAGCGTGACAAGACTTCAGGGGTTATGCTACAGAATAACAAGATGTCAGGGGTTATTCTACAGCATGACAAGATGTCAGGGGTTATGCTACAGCGTGACGTCAGGGGATATGCTACAGCATGACAAGATGTCAGGGGTTATGCTACAGCGTGACGTCAGGGGATATGCTACAGCATGACGTCAGGGGTTATGCTACAGCGTGACAAGTCTCAGGGGATATGCTACAGCGTGACAAGACGTCAGGGGATATGCTACAGCATGACAAGACGTCAGGGGATATGCTACAGCGTGACAAGTCTCAGGGGATATGCTACAGCGTGACAAGACGTCAGGGGATATGCTACAGCGTGAGAAGACGTCAGGGGATATGCTACAGCATGACAAGATGTCAGGGGTTATGCTACAGCGTGACAAGATGTCAGGGGATATGCTACAGCGTGACGTCAGGGGATATGCTACAGCACGAAAAGATGTCAGGGATTATGCTACAGCGTGACAAGACGTCAGGGGATATGCTATAGCATGACAAGACGTCAGGCTTTATGCTACAGCATGACAAGACGTCAGGGGATATGCTACAGCGCGAAAAGATGTCAGGGGATATGCTACAGCGTGACAAGTCTCAAGGGATATGCTACAGCGTGACAAGACGTCAGGGGTTATGCTACAGCGCGAAAAGACATCAGGGGATATGCTACAGCGTGACAAGACGTCAGGGGATATGCTACAGCGTGACAAGTCTCAGGGGATATGCTACAGCGTGACAAGACGTCAGTGGATATGCTACAGCGTGACAAGACGTCAGGGGATATGCTACAGCGTGACGTCAGGGGATATGCTACAGCATGACAAGATGTCAGGGGTTATGCTACAGCGTGACGTCAGGGGATATGCTACAGCATGACGTCAGGGGTTATGCTACAGCGTGACAAGTCTCAGGGGATATGCTACAGCGTGACAAGACGTCAGGGGATATGCTACAGCATGACAAGACGTCAGGGGATATGCTACAGCGTGACAAGACATCAGGGGATATGCTACAGCATGACAAGACGTCAGGGGATATGCTACAGCGTGACAAGTCTCAGGGGATATGCTACAGCGTGACAAGACGTCAGGGGATATGCTACAGCGTGACAAGACGTCAGGGGATATGCTACAGCATGACAAGATGTCAGGGGTTATGCTACAGCGTGACAAGATGTTAGGGGATATGCTACAGCGTGACATCAGGGGATATGCTACAGCACGAACAGATGTCAGGGATTATGCTACAGCGTGACAAGACGTCAGGGGATATGCTATAGCATGACAAGACGTCAGGCTTTATGCTACAGCATGACAAGACGTCAGGGGATATGCTACAGCGCGAAAAGACGTCAGGGGATATGCTACAGCGTGACAAGACGTCAGGGGATATGCTACAGCGTGACAAGTCTCAGGGGATATGCTACAGCGTGACAAGACGTCAGGGGTTATGCTACAGCGCGAAAAGACGTCAGGGGATATGCTACAGCGTGACAAGACGTCAGGGGATATGCTACAGCGTGACAAGTCTCAGGGGATATGCTACATCGTGACAAGACGTCAGTGGATATGCTACAGCGTGACAAGACGTCAGGGGATATGCTACAGCGTGACGTCAGGGGATATGCTACAGCATGACAAGATGTCAGGGGTTATGCTACAGCGTGACGTCAGGGGATATGCTACAGCATGACGTCAGGGGTTATGCTACAGCGTGACAAGTCTCAGGGGATATGCTACAGCGTGACAAGACGTCAGGGGATATGCTACAGCATGACAAGACGTCAGGGGATATGCTACAGCGTGACAAGATATCAGGGGATATGCTATAGCATGACAAGACGTCAGGCTTTATGCTACAGCATGACAAGACGTCAGGGGATATGCTACAGCGCGAAAAGACGTCAGGGGATATGCTACAGCGTGACATGACGTCAGGGGATATGCTACAGCGTGACAAGACGTCAGGGGATATGCTACAGTGTGACAAGACGTCAGGGGATATGCTATAGCATGACGTCAGGGGATATGCTACAGCATGACGTCAGGGGATATGCTACAGCGTGACAAGACGTCAGGGGATATGCTACAGCATGACAAGATGTCAGGGGATATGCTACAGCGTGACGTCAGGGGATATGCTACAGCGTGACAAGACGTCAGGGGATATGCTACAGCGTGACAAGACGTCAGGGGATATGCTACAGCATGACAAGACGTCAGGGGTTATGCTACAGCGTGACGTCAGGGGTTATGCTACAGCGTGACAAGACGTCAGGGGATATGCTACAGCGTGACAAGACGTCAGGGGATATGCTAAAGCGTGACAAGAAGTCAGTGGATATGCTACAGCATGACGTCAGGGGATATGCTACAGCGTGACAAGACGTCAGGGGATATGCTACAGCATGACAAGACGTCAGGGGATATGCTACAGCATGACAAGAAGTCAGGAGATATGTTACAGCATGATGTCAGGGGATATGCTACAGCGTGACAAGACGTCAGGGGATATGCTACAGCATGACGTCATTGGTTATGCTACAGCGTGACAAGACTTCAGGGGTTATGCTACAGAATAACAAGATGTCAGGGGTTATTCTACAGCATGACAAGATGTCAGGGGTTATGCTACAGCGTGACGTCAGGGGATATGCTACAGCATGACAAGATGTCAGGGGTTATGCTACAGCGTGACGTCAGGGGATATGCTACAGCATGACGTCAGGGGTTATGCTACAGCGTGACAAGTCTCAGGGGATATGCTACAGCGTGACAAGACGTCAGGGGATATGCTACAGCATGACAAGACGTCAGGGGATATGCTACAGCGTGACAAGTCTCAGGGGATATGCTACAGCGTGACAAGACGTCAGGGGATATGCTACAGCGTGAGAAGACGTCAGGGGATATGCTACAGCATGACAAGATGTCAGGGGTTATGCTACAGCGTGACAAGATGTCAGGGGATATGCTACAGCGTGACGTCAGGGGATATGCTACAGCACGAAAAGATGTCAGGGATTATGCTACAGCGTGACAAGACGTCAGGGGATATGCTATAGCATGACAAGACGTCAGGCTTTATGCTACAGCATGACAAGACGTCAGGGGATATGCTACAGCGCGAAAAGATGTCAGGGGATATGCTACAGCGTGACAAGTCTCAGGGGATATGCTACAGCGTGACAAGACGTCAGGGGTTATGCTACAGCGCGAAAAGACATCAGGGGATATGCTACAGCGTGACAAGACGTCAGGGGATATGCTACAGCGTGACAAGTCTCAGGGGATATGCTACAGCGTGACAAGACGTCAGTGGATATGCTACAGCGTGACAAGACGTCAGGGGATATGCTACAGCGTGACGTCAGGGGATATGCTACAGCATGACAAGATGTCAGGGGTTATGCTACAGCGTGACGTCAGGGGATATGCTACAGCATGACGTCAGGGGTTATGCTACAGCGTGACAAGTCTCAGGGGATATGCTACAGCGTGACAAGACGTCAGGGGATATGCTACAGCATGACAAGACGTCAGGGGATATGCTACAGCGTGACAAGACATCAGGGGATATGCTACAGCATGACAAGACGTCAGGGGATATGCTACAGCGTGACAAGTCTCAGGGGATATGCTACAGCGTGACAAGACGTCAGGGGATATGCTACAGCGTGACAAGACGTCAGGGGATATGCTACAGCATGACAAGATGTCAGGGGTTATGCTACAGCGTGACAAGATGTCAGGGGATATGCTACAGCGTGACGTCAGGGATATGCTACAGCACGAAAAGATGTCAGGGATTATGCTACAGCGTGACAAGACGTCAGGGGATATGCTATAGCATGACAAGACGTCAGGCTTTATGCTACAGCATGACAAGACGTCAGGGGATATGCTACAGCGCGAAAAGATGTCAGGGGATATGCTACAGCGTGACAAGTCTCAGGGGATATGCTACAGCGTGACAAGACGTCAGGGGTTATGCTACAGCGCGAAAAGACATCAGGGGATATGCTACAGCGTGACAAGACGTCAGGGGATATGCTACAGCGTGACAAGTCTCAGGGGATATGCTACAGCGTGACAAGACGTCAGTGGATATGCTACAGCGTGACAAGACGTCAGGGGATATGCTACAGCGTGACGTCAGGGGATATGCTACAGCATGACAAGATGTCAGGGGTTATGCTACAGCGTGACGTCAGGGGATATGCTACAGCATGACGTCAGGGGTTATGCTACAGCGTGACAAGTCTCAGGGGATATGCTACAGCGTGACAAGACGTCAGGGGATATGCTACAGCATGACAAGACGTCAGGGGATATGCTACAGCGTGACAAGACATCAGGGGATATGCTACAGCATGACAAGACGTCAGGGGATATGCTACAGCGTGACAAGTCTCAGGGGATATGCTACAGCGTGACAAGACGTCAGGGGATATGCTACAGCGTGACAAGACGTCAGGGGATATGCTACAGCATGACAAGATGTCAGGGGTTATGCTACAGCGTGACAAGATGTTAGGGGATATGCTACAGCGTGACATCAGGGGATATGCTACAGCACGAAAAGATGTCAGGGATTATGCTACAGCGTGACAAGACGTCAGGGGATATGCTATAGCATGACAAGACGTCAGGCTTTATGCTACAGCATGACAAGACGTCAGGGGATATGCTACAGCGCGAAAAGACGTCAGGGGATATGCTACAGCGTGACAAGACGTCAGGGGATATGCTACAGCGTGACAAGTCTCAGGGGATATGCTACAGCGTGACAAGACGTCAGGGGTTATGCTACAGCGAAAAGATGTCAGGGGATATGCTACAGCGTGACAAGACGTCAGGGATATGCTACAGCGTGACAAGTCTCAGGGGATATGCTACAGCGTGACAAGACGTCAGTGGATATGCTACAGCGTGACAAGACGTCAGGGGATATGCTACAGCGTGACGTCAGGGGATATGCTACAGCATGACAAGATGTCAGGGGTTATGCTACAGCGTGACGTCAGGGGATATGCTACAGCATGACGTCAGGGGTTATGCTACAGCGTGACAAGTCTCAGGGGATATGCTACAGCGTGACAAGACGTCAGGGGATATGCTACAGCATGACAAGACGTCAGGGGATATGCTACAGCGTGACAAGATATCAGGGGATATGCTACAGCATGACAAGACGTCAGGGGATATGCTACAGCGTGACAAGTCTCAGGGGATATGCTACAGCGTGACAAGACGTCAGGGGATATGCTACAGCGTGACAAGACGTCAGGGGATATGCTACAGCATGACAAGATGTCAGGGGTTATGCTACAGCGTGACAAGATGTCAGGGGATATGCTACAGCGTGACGTCAGGGGATATGCTACAGCACGAAAAGATGTCAGGGATTATGCTACAGCGTGACAAGACGTCAGGGGATATGCTATAGCATGACAAGACGTCAGGCTTTATGCTACAGCATGACAAGACGTCAGGGGATATGCTACAGCGCGAAAAGACGTCAGGAGATATGCTACAGCGTGACAAGACGTCAGGGGATATGCTACAGCGTGACAAGTCTCAGGGGATATGCTACAGCGTGACAAGACGTCAGGGGATATGCTACAGCGTGACAAGTCTCAGGGGATATGCTACAGCGTGACAAGACGTCAGGGGATATGCTACAGCGTGACAAGTCTCAGGGGATATGCTACAGCGTGACAAGTCTCAGGGGATATGCTACAGCGCGAAAAGACGTCAGGGGATATGCTACAGCGTGACAAGACGTCAGGGGATATGCTACAGCGTGACAAGTCTCAGGGGATATGCTACAGCGTGACAAGACGTCAGTGGATATGCTACAGCGTGACAAGACGTCAGGGGATATGCTACAGCGTGACGTCAGGGGATATGCTACAGCATGACAAGATGTCAGGGGTTATGCTACAGCGTGACGTCAGGGGATATGCTACAGCATGACGTCAGGGGTTATGCTACAGCGTGACAAGTCTCAGGGGATATGCTACAGCGTGACAAGATGTCAGGGGATATGCTACAGCATGACAAGACGTCAGGGGATATGCTACAGCGTGACAAGTCTCAGGGGATATGCTACAGCGTGACAAGACGTCAGGGGATATGCTACAGCATGACAAGACGTCAGGGGATATGCTACAGCATGACAAGACGTCAGGGGATATGCTACAGCGTGACAAGTCTCAGGGGATATGCTACAGCGTGACAAGACGTCAGGGGATATGCTACAGCGTGACAAGAAGTCAGGGGATATGGTACAGCATGACAAGATGTCAGGGGTTATGCTACTGCGTGACAAGATGTCAGGGGATATGCTACAGCGTGACGTCAGGGGATATGCTACAGCGTGACAAGACGTCAGGGGATATGCTACAGCGTGACAAGACGTCAGGGGATATGCTACAGCATGACAAGACGTCAGGGGATATGCTACAGCGTGACAAGTCTCAGGGGTTATGCTACTGCGTGACAAGACGTCAGGGGTTATGCTACAGCATGACGTCAGGGGTTATGCTACAGCGTGACATCAGGGGATATGCTACAGCGTGACGTCAGGGGATATGCTACAGCGTGACGTCAGGGGATATGCTACAGCGTGACGTCAGGGGTTATGCTACAGCGTGACGTCAGGGGTTATGCTACAGCGTGACGTCAGGGGATATGCTACAGCGCGACAAGACGTCAGGGGTTATGCTACAGCGTGTCAAGACATCAGGGGTTATGCTACAGCGTGTCAAGACGTCAGGGGTTATGCTACAGCGTGTCAAGACATCAGGGGTTATGCTACAGCGTGACAAGACATCAGGGGTTATGCTACAGCGTGACAAGACGTCAGGGGTTATGCTACAGCGTGACCAGATTTCAGGGGTTATGCTACAGCGTGACAAGACGTCAGGGGATATGCTACAGCGTGACGTCAGGGGATATGCCACAGCGTGACAAGATGTCAGGGGATATGTTACAGCATGATGTCAGGGGTTATGCTACAGCGCGAAAAGACGTCAGGGGATATGCTACAGCGTGACAAGACTCAGGGGATATGCTACAGCGTGACAAGACGTCAGGGGATATGCTACAGCGTGACAAGACGTCAGGGGATATGCTACAGCGTGACAAGATGTCAGGGGATATGCTACAGCGTGACGTCAGGGGATATGCTACAGCGTGACAAGACATCAGGGGATATGCTACAGCGTGACAAGACGTCAGGGGATAGGCTACAGCGTGACAAGACGTCAGGGGATATGCTACAACATGACAAGACGTCAGGGGATATGCTACAGCGTGACAAGACGTCAGGGGATATGCTACAGCGTGACAAGACGTCAGGGGATATGCTACAGCATGACAAGACGTCAGGGGTTATGCTACAGCGTGACATGACGTCAGGGGATATGCTACAGCGTGACAAGACGTCAGGGGATATGCTACAGTGTGACAAGACGTCAGGGGATATGCTACAGCATGACGTCAGGGGATATGCTACAGCATGACGTCAGGGGATATGCTACAGCGTGACAAGACGTCAGGGGATATGCTACAGCATGACAAGATGTCAGGGGATATGCTACAGCGTGACGTCAGGGGATATGCTACAGCGTGACAAGACGTCAGGGGATATGCTACAGCGTGACAAGACGTCAGGGGTTATGCTACAGCGTGACAAGACGTCAGGGGATAAGCTACAGCGTGACAAGACGTCAGGGGTTATGCTACAGCGTGACAAGACGTCAGGGGATAAGCTACAGCGTGACAAGACGTCAGGGGTTATGCTACAGCGTGACAAGACGTCAGGGGATAAGCTACAGCGTGACAAGACGTCAGGGATATGCTACAGCGTGACAAGACGTCAGGGATATGCTACAGCGTGACAAGACGTCAGGGGATATGCTACAGCGTAACGTCAGGGGTTATGCTACAGCGTGACAAGACGTCAGGGGTTATGCTACAGCGTGACAAGACGTCAGGGGATATGCTACAGCATGACAAGACGTCAGGGGTTATGCTACAGCGTGACGTCAGGGGATAAGCTACAGCGTGACAAGACGTCAGGGGATATGCTACAGCGTGACGTCAGGGGATAAGCTACAGCGTGACAAGACGTCAGGGGATATGCTACAGCGTGACAAGACGTCAGGGGATATGCTACAGCGTGACAAGACGTCAGGGGATATGCTACAGCGTAACGTCAGGGGTTATGCTACAGCGTGACAAGACGTCAGGGGTTATGCTACAGCGTGACAAGACGTCAGGGGATATGCTACAGCATGACAAGACGTCAGGGGTTATGCTACAGCGTGACGTCAGGGGATAAGCTACAGCGTGACAAGACGTCAGGGGATATGCTACAGCGTGACGTCAGGGGATAAGCTACAGCGTGACAAGACGTCAGGGGATATGCTAAAGCGTGACAAGACGTCAGGGGTTATGCTACAGCGTGACGTCAGGGGATATGCTACAGCGTGACAAGACGTCAGGGGTTATGCTACAGCGTGACGTCAGGGGATATGCTACAGCGTGACAAGACGTCAGGGGTTATGCTACAGCATGACGTCAGGGGATATGCTACAGCATGACTTCAGGGGTTATGCTACAGCGTGACGTCAGGGGATATGCTACAGCGTGACGTCAGGGGATAAGCTACAGCGTGATGTCAGGGGTTATGCTACAGCGTGACAAGACGTCAGGGGTTATGCTACAGCGTGACAAGACATCAGGGGATATGCTACAGCGCGACAAGAAGTCAGGGGATATGCTACAGAGTGACAAGTGTTCAGGGGTTATGCTACAGCGTGACAAGACGTCAGGGGTTATGCTACAGCGTGACAAGACGTCAGGGGTTATGCTACAGCGTGACGTCAGGGGATATGCTACAGCGTGACATCAGGGGATATGCTACAGCGTGACGTCAGGGGATATGCTACAGCGTGACGTCAGGGGTTATGCTACAGCATGATAAGACGTCAGGGGTTATGCTACAGCGTGACAAGACGTCAGGGGTTATGCTACAGCGTGACAAGACGTCAGGGGTTATGCTACAGCATGACGTCAGGGGTTATGCTACAGCGTGACATCAGGGGATATGCTACAGCGTGACGTCAGGGGATATGCTACAGCGTGACGTCAGGGGATATGCTACAGCGTGACGTCAGGGGTTATGCTACAGCGTGACGTCAGGGGATATGCTACAGCGCGACAAGACGTCAGGGGTTATGCTACAGCGTGTCAAGACGTCAGGGGTTATGCTACAGCGTGTCAAGACGTCAGGGGTTATGCTACAGCGTGTCAAGACGTCAGGGGATATGCTACAGCATGACAAGATGTCAGGGGTTATGCTACAGCGTGACAAGACGTCAGGGGATATGCTACAGCATGACAAGACGTCAGGGGATGACAAGACATCAGCATGACAAGACGTCAGGGGATATGCTACAGCGTGACAAGACATCAGGGGATATGCTACAGCATGACAAGACGTCAGGGGATATGCTACAGCGTGACAAGTCTCAGGGGATATGCTACAGCGTGACAAGACGTCAGGGGATATGCTACAGCGTGACAAGACGTCAGGGGATATGCTACAGCATGACAAGATGTCAGGGGTTATGCTACAGCGTGACAAGACATCAGGGATATGCTACAGCATGACAAGACGTCAGGGGATATGCTACAGCGTGACAAGTCTCAGGGGATATGCTACAGCGTGACAAGACGTCAGGGGATATGCTACAGCGTGACAAGACGTCAGGGGATATGCTACAGCATGACAAGATGTCAGGGGTTATGCTACAGCGTGACAAGATGTCAGGGGATATGCTACAGCGTGACATCAGGGGATATGCTACAGCACGAAAAGATGTCAGGGATTATGCTACAGCGTGACAAGACGTCAGGGGATATGCTACAGCGTGACAAGACGTCAGGGGATATGCTACAGCGTGACAAGACGTCAGGGGATATGCTACAGCGTGACAAGACGTCAGGGGATATGCTACAGCGTGACAAGACGTCAGGGGATATGCTACAGCGTGACAAGACGTCAGGGGATATGCTACAGCGTGACGTCAGGGGATATGCTACAGCGTGACAAGACGTCAGGGGTTATGCTACAGCATGACGTCAGGGGATATGCTACAGCATGACTTCAGGGGTTATGCTACAGCGTGACGTCAGGGGATATGCTACAGCGTGACGTCAGGGGATAAGCTACAGCGTGATGTCAGGGGTTATGCTACAGCGTGACAAGACGTCAGGGGTTATGCTACAGCGTGACAAGACATCAGGGGATATGCTACAGCGCGACAAGAAGTCAGGGGATATGCTACAGAGTGACAAGTGTTCAGGGGTTATGCTACAGCGTGACAAGACGTCAGGGGTTATGCTACAGCGTGACAAGACGTCAGGGGTTATGCTACAGCGTGACGTCAGGGGATATGCTACAGCGTGACATCAGGGGATATGCTACAGCGTGACGTCAGGGGATATGCTACAGCGTGACGTCAGGGGTTATGCTACAGCATGATAAGACGTCAGGGGTTATGCTACAGCGTGACAAGACGTCAGGGGTTATGCTACAGCGTGACAAGACGTCAGGGGTTATGCTACAGCATGACGTCAGGGGTTATGCTACAGCGTGACATCAGGGATATGCTACAGCGTGACGTCAGGGGATATGCTACAGCGTGACGTCAGGGATATGCTACAGCGTGACGTCAGGGGTTATGCTACAGCGTGACGTCAGGGGATATGCTACAGCGCGACAAGACGTCAGGGGTTATGCTACAGCGTGTCAAGACGTCAGGGGTTATGCTACAGCGTGTCAAGACGTCAGGGGTTATGCTACAGCGTGTCAAGACGTCAGGGGATATGCTACAGCATGACAAGATGTCAGGGGTTATGCTACAGCGTGACAAGACGTCAGGGGATATGCTACAGCATGACAAGACGTCAGGGGATGACAAGACATCAGCATGACAAGACGTCAGGGGATATGCTACAGCGTGACAAGACATCAGGGGATATGCTACAGCATGACAAGACGTCAGGGGATATGCTACAGCGTGACAAGTCTCAGGGGATATGCTACAGCGTGACAAGACGTCAGGGGATATGCTACAGCGTGACAAGACGTCAGGGGATATGCTACAGCATGACAAGATGTCAGGGGTTATGCTACAGCGTGACAAGACATCAGGGGATATGCTACAGCATGACAAGACGTCAGGGGATATGCTACAGCGTGACAAGACGTCAGGGGATATGCTACAGCATGACAAGATGTCAGGGGTTATGCTACAGCGTGACAAGATGTCAGGGGATATGCTACAGCGTGACATCAGGGGATATGCTACAGCACGAAAAGATGTCAGGGATTATGCTACAGCGTGACAAGACGTCAGGGGATATGCTACAGCGTGACAAGACGTCAGGGGATATGCTACAGCGTGACAAGACGTCAGGGGATATGCTACAGCGTGACAAGACGTCAGGGGATATGCTACAGCGTGACAAGACGTCAGGGGATATGCTACAGCGTGACAAGACGTCAGGGGATATGCTACAGCGTGACGTCAGGGGATATGCTACAGCGTGACAAGACGTCAGAGGATATGCTACAGCGTGACAAGACGTCAGGGGATATGCTACAGCATGATGTCAGGGGATATGCTACAGCGTTCCGGAACTTCCGGGTTGGAAGCACTTCGCTCCGCAGGTAGTATAACTTTTTCATGACATTTCATTACATTTCATTATAGCACAACGGTTTGATTTGTCTAATCTTAGCAATTTCCTCTTAGCTAGCTACATAGCCGTCTTTGTATCACAGATAATTGCGTAATTATCGTATTCCGTCGTCCTAACGTAGTCTTCACTGCTCTGCCCAGCAGCTAGCCAGCTAGCAAACGTCCAACGATTAGCTGCACTGTAGAAACTATTACACTCAACTGAACAACTTGATTAGTGTAGTGTTAGCTAGCTACATAGCTGTCTTTGCTGTCTTCGTATCCAAGATAATTGTGTAGTTTAGAGTGTGTAGTCTTAGAGTGATTATCTTAACTTACCGAGGTTAGCTAGCCAGCTATTTGTCGTCCTTAACGTAGGAGACTCTGCTAGCTAGCCAACAGCTAGCCAACGTCTTCTGAATAGAACTCAACAACCCGGTCACATTCACAGGTAGTATCACATTTTAATTTCATTTCATTACAGTACAACGGTTTGATTTGTTTGATCGTAGCTAGCTACATAGCTAGCTACATAGCCAGCTACATAGCCGTCTTTGTATCAAAGATAATTGTGTAGTCTAGAGCGATTTTCTAGGTTAGCTAGCCAGCTATTGTCGTTCTTTTAATGCAACGTAACGTAATCAACACTGCTAGCTAGCCAGCTAGCCCCCGAATAGCAGCACTGTCGAAACTATTACACTCAACGGAACGACTTGATTAGTGTAGTGTCAACAACACAGCCACTGCCAGCTAGCCTACAAAGTCAACAACGCAGCCACTGCCAGCTAGCCTACTTCAGCAGTACTGTATCATTTTAATCATTTTAGTCAATAAGATTCTTGCTACGTAAGCTTAACTTTCTGAACATTCGAGACGTGTAGTCCACTTGTCATTCCAATCTCCTTTGCGTTAGCGTAGCCTCTTCTGTAGCCTGTCAACTATGTGTCTGTCTATCCCTGTTCTCTCCTCTCTGCACAGACCATACAAACGCTCCACACCGCGTGGCCGCGGCCACCCTAATCTGGTGGTCCCAGCGCGCACGACCCACGTGGAGTTCCAGGTCTCCGGTAGCCTCTGGAACTGCCGATCTGCGGCCAACAAGGCAGAGTTCATCTCAGCCTATGCCTCCCTCCAGTCCCTCGACTTCTTGGCACTGACGGAAACATGGATCACCACAGACAACACTGCTACTCCTACTGCTCTCTCTTCGCCCGCCCATGTGTTCTCGCACACCCCGAGAGCTTCTGGTCAGCGGGGTGGTGGCACCGGGATCCTCATCTCTCCCAAGTGGTCATTCTCTCTTTCTCCCCTTACCCATCTGTCTATCGCCTCCTTTGAATTCCATGCTGTCACAGTTACCAGCCCTCTCAAGCTTAACATCCTTATCATTTATCGCCCTCCAGGTTCCTTCGGAGAGTTCATCAATGAGCTTGATGCCTTGATAAGCTCCTTTCCTGAGGACGGCTCACCTCTCACAGTTCTGGGCGACTTTAACCTCCCCACGTCTACATTTGACTCATTCCTCTCTGCCTCCTTCTTTCCACTCCTCTCCTCTTTTGACCTCACCCTCTCACCTTCCCCCCCCCTACTCACAAGACAGGCAATACGCTCGACCTCATCTTTACTAGATGCTGTTCTTCCACTAACCTCATTGCAACTCCCCCTCCAAGTCTCCGACCACTACCTTGTATCCTTTTCCCTCTCGCTCTCATCCAACACCTCCCACACTGCCCCTACTCGGATGGTATTGCGCCGTCCCAACCTTCGCTCTCTCTCCCCCGCTACTCTCTCCTCTTCCATCCTATCATCTCTTCCCTCTGCTCAAACCTTCTCCAACCTATCTCCTGATTCTGCCTCCTCAACCCTCCTCTCCTCCCGCTCTGCATCCTTTGACTCTCTATGTCCCCTATCCTCCAGGCCGGCTCGGTCCTCCCCTCCCGCTCCGTGGCTCGACGACTCATTGCGAGCTCACAGAACAGGGCTCCGGGCAGCGGAAATGTGGGAAAACTCGCCTCCCTGCGGACCTGGCATCCTTTCACTCCCTACTCTCTACATTTTCCTCCTCTGTCTCTGCTGCTAAAGCCACTTTCTACCACTCTAAATTCCAAGCATCTGCCTCTAACCCTAGGAAGCTCTTTGCCACCTTCTCCTCCCTCCTGAATCCCCCTCCCCCCTCCACCCTCTCTGCAGATGACTTCGTCAACCATTTTGAAAAGAAGGTCGACGACATCCGATCCTCGTTTGCTAAGTCAAACGACACCGCTGGTTCTGCTCACACTGCCCTACCCTGTGCTCTGACCTCTTTGTCCCCTCTCTCTCCAGATGAAATCTCGCGTCTTGTGACGGCCGGCCACCCAACAACCTGCCCGCTTGACCCTATCCCCTCCTCTCTTCTCCAGACCATTTCCGGAGACCTTCTCCCTTACCTCACCTCGCTCATCAACTCATCCCTGACCACTGGCTACGTCCCTTCCGTCTTCAAGAGAGCGAGAGTTGCACCCCTTCTGAAAAAACCTACACTCGATCCCTCCGATGTCAACAACTACAGACCAGTATCCCTTCTTTCTTTTCTCTCCAAAACTCTTGAACGTGCCGTCCTCGGCCAGCTCTCCCGCTATCTCTCTCTGAATGACCTTCTTGATCCAAATCAGTCAGGTTTCAAGACTAGTCATTCAACTGAGACTGCTCTCCTCTGTATCACGGAGGCGCTCCGCACTGCTAAAGCTAACTCTCTCTCCTCTGCTCTCATCCTTCTAGACCTATCGGCTGCCTTCGATACTGTGAACCATCAGATCCTCCTCTCCACCCTCTCCGAGTTGGGCATCTCCGGCGCGGCCCACGCTTGGATTGCGTCCTACCTGACAGGTCGCTCCTACCAGGTGGCGTGGCGAGAATCTGTCTCCTCACCACGCGCTCTCACCACTGGTGTCCCCCAGGGCTCTGTTCTAGGCCCTCTCCTATTCTCGCTATACACCAAGTCACTTGGCTCTGTCATAACCTCACATGGTCTCTCCTATCATTGCTATGCAGACGACACACAATTAATCTTCTCCTTTCCCCTTCTGATGAGCAGGTGGCGAATCGCATCTCTGCATGTCTGGCAGACATATCAGTGTGGATGACGGATCACCACCTCAAGCTGAACCTCGGCAAGACGGAGCTGCTCTTCCTCCCGGGAAGGACTGCCCGTTCCATGATCTCGCCATCACGGTTGACAACTCCATTGTGTCCTCCTCCCAGAGCGCTAAGAACCTTGGCGTGATCCTGGACAACACCCTGTCGTTCTCAACTAACATCAAGGCGGTGGCCCGTTCCTGTAGGTTCATGCTCTACAACATCCGCAGAGTACGACCCTGCCTCACACAGGAAGCGGCGCAAGTCCTAATCCAGGCACTTGTCATCTCCCGTCTGGATTACTGCAACTCGCTGTTGGCTGGGCTCCCTGCCTGTGCCATTAAACCCCTACAACTCATCCAGAACGCCGCAGCCCGTCTGGTGTTCAACCTTCCCAAGTTCTCTCACGTCACCCCGCTCCTCCGCTCTCTCCACTGGCTTCCAGTTGAAGCTCGCATCCGCTACAAGGCCATGGTGCTTGCCTACGGAGCTGTGAGGGGAACGGCACCTCAGTACCTCCAGGCTCTGATCAGGCCCTACACCCAAACAAGGGCACTGCGTTCATCCACCTCTGGCCTGCTCGCCTCCCTACCACTGAGGAAGTACAGTTCCCGCTCAGCCCAGTCAAAACTGTTCGCTGCTCTTGCCCCCCAATGGTGGAACAAACTCCCTCACGACGCCAGGACAGCGGAGTCAATCACCACCTTCCGGAGACACCTGAAACCCCACCTCTTTAAGGAATACCTAGGATAGGATAAGTAATCCCTCTCACCCCCCCCTTTAAGATTTAGATGCACTATCGTAAAGTGACTGTTCCACTGGATGTCATAAGGTGAATGCACCAATTTGTAAGTCGCTCTGGATAAGAGCGTCTGCTAAATGACTTAAATGTAAATGTCTTTTAGTACAGTATTTTATACTAAAGTATACTATTTTACACTACAGTATACTACAGTACATGTTACAGTAAAGTCCACAAAAACACCACAGTGAATACTATAATATTTATACCATAGTATACCTACATGCACAGTACATTTTACCTCAAGTACCTCGATTAACCCGTGCCTTATCTATGTTTTCCTTAACACTTATAGTTTGTTAAGGCCGTGGAAGTAAGCATTTCACTGTACCGTCTACAGCTGTTGTATCCGGCACATGTGACATATAAAGTTGGATTTGATTTGACTATAGTATTTTCCCCCTGTGGGTAGCCTCTAAAGCAGCTCTGTCTATTGAATGAGAATGAATATAGTTTCAGATGGAAAGTCATTTAGCTGTGTGTTCCAAGAAGGGTTTGTTGTCCAACACTAATGTATCTTCAACGGAGGATCGTGAAATAACATACAGGGCGTTCAGAAAGTATTCAGACCCCTTTACTTTTTACACATTTTGTTACGTTACAGCCTTATTCTAAAATGGATTAAATAAAACTGTCAACACCATGGGGTGATGCGAGAGAGACTAGTCCTTCAGGTTGGGACATCTAGATACCATGTGGTGATGAGAGAGAGACTAGTCCTTCAGGTTGGGACATCTAGATACCATGTGGTGATGAGAGAGACTAGTCCTTCAGTTTGGGACATCTGGATACCATTTGGTGATGAGAGAGAGAGACTAGTCCTTTAGTTTGGGACATCTGGATACCACGTGGTGATGAGAGGGACTAGTCCTTCAGTTTGGGACATCTGGATACCATGTGGTGATGAGAGAGACTAGTCCTTCAGTTTGGGACATCTGGATACCATGTGGTGATGAGAGAGACTAGTCCTTCAGTTTGGGACATCTGGATACCATGTGGTGATGAAAACCCCAAACAGCAAACAATGCAGGTCTAAAAGCACGGTGGCTAGGAAAAACTCCCTAGAAAGGCCAAAACCTAGGAAGAAACCTAGAGAGGAACCAGGCTATGTGGGGTGGCCAGTCCTCTTCTGGCTGTGCCGGGTAGAGATTATAACAGAACATGACCAAGATGTTCAAATGTTCATAAATGACCAGCATGGTCGAATAATAATAAGGCAGAACAGTTGAAACTGGAGCAGCAGCACAGTCAGGTGGACTGGGGACAGCAAGGAGCCATCATGTCAGGTAGTCCTGGGGCACGGTCCTAGGGCTCAGGTCCTCCGAGAGAGAGAAAGAAAGAGAGAATTAGAGAGAGCATATGTGGGGTGGCCAGTCCTCTTCTGGCTGTGCCGGGTGGAGATTATAACAGAACGTGGCCAAGATGTTCAAATGTTCATAAATGACCAGCATGGTTGAATAATAGTAAGGCAGAACAGTTGAAACTGGAGCAGCAGCATGGCCAGGTGGACTGGGGACAGCAAGGAGTCATCATGTCAGGTAGTCCTGGGGCATGGTCCTAGGGCTCAGGTCCTCCGAGAGAGAGAAAGAAAGAGAGAAGGAGAGAATTAGAGAACGCACACTTAGATTCACACAGGACACCGAATAGGACAGGAGAAGTACTCCAGATATAACAAACTGACCCTAGCCCCCCGACACAAACTATTGCAGCATAAATACTGGAGGCTGAGACAGGAGGGGTCAGGAGACACTGTGGCCCCATCCGAGGACACCCCGGACAGGGCCAAACAGGAAGGATATAACCCCACCCACTTTGCCAAAGCACAGCCCCCACACCACTAGAGGGATATCTTCAACCACCAACTTACCATCCTGAGACAAGGCCGAGTATAGCCCACAAAGATCTCCGCCACGGCACAACCCAAGGGGGGGGCACCAACCCAGACAGGCTGACCACAATAGTGAATCAACCCACCCAGGTGACGCACCCCCCCCAGGGACGGCATGAGAGAGCCCCAGCAAGCCAGTGACTCAGCCCCAGTAACAGGGTTAGAGGCAGAGAATCCCAGTGGAAAGAGGGGAACCGGCCAGGCAGAGACAGCAAGGGCGGTTCGTTGCTCCAGAGCCTTTCCGTTCACCTTCCCACTCCTGGGCCAGACTACACTCAATCATATGACCCACTGAAGAGATGAGTCTTCAGTAAAGACTTAAAGGTTGAGACCGAGTTTGCGTCTCTGACATGGGTAGGCAGACCGTTCCATAAAAATGGAGCTCTATAGGAGAAAGCCCTGCCTCCAGCTGTTTGCTTAGAAATTCTAGGGACAATTAGGAGGCCTGCGTCTTGTGACCGTAGCGTACGTGTAGGTATGTACGGCAGGACCAAATCAGAGAGGTAGGTAGGAGCAAGCCCATGTAATGTTTTGTAGGTTAGCAGTAAAACCTTTAAATCAGCCCTTGCTTTGACAGGAAGCCAGTGTAGAGAGGCTAGCACTGGAGTAATATGATCAATTTTTTTGGTTCTAGTCAGGATTCTAGCAGCCGTATTTAGCACTAACTGAAGTTTATTTAGTGCTTTATCCGGGTAGCCGGATAGAGAGACTAGTCCTTCAGTTTGGGACATCTGGATACCATGTGGTGATGAGAGAGAGACTAGTCCTTCAGTTTGGGACATCTGGATACCATGTGGTGATGAGAGAGAGACTAGTCCTTCAGTTTGGGACATCTGGATACCATGTGGTGATGAGAGAGAGACTAGTCCTTCAGTTTGGGACATCTGGATACCATGGGGAGATGAGAGAGACTAGTCCTTCAGTTTGGGACATCTGGATACCATGTGGTGATGACAGAGACTGGTGTTTGGTGTGCTCCTTCACATGGAGAATGTCTGGATACCATGTGGTGATGAGAGAGACTGGTGTTTGGGACATCTGGATACCATGTGGTGATGACAGAGACTGGTGTTTAGGACATCTGGATACCATGGGGTGATGACAGAGACTGGTGTTTGGTGTGCTCCATCACATGGGGAATGTCTGGATACCATGTGGTGATGACAGAGACTGGTGTTTGGTGTGCTCCATCACATGGGGAATGTCTGGATACCATGTGGTGATGACAGACTGGTGTTTGGTGTGCTACTTCACATGGAGAATGTCTGGATACCATGTGGTGATGACAGAGACTGGTGTTTGGGACATCTGGATACCATGTGATGATGACAGAGACTGGTGTTTGGTGTGCTCCATCACATGGGGAATGTCTGGATACCATGTGGTGATGACAGAGACTGGTGTTTGGTGTGCTCCTTCACATGGGGAATGTCTGGACAGATGTAGGACCCATGTGGTGATGACAGAGACTGGTGTTTGGTGTGCTCCATCACATGGGGAATGTCTGGACAGATGTAGGACCCATGTGGTGATGACAGAGACTGGTGTTTGGTGTGCTCCATCACATGGGGAATGTCTGGACAGATGTAGGACCCAAGTCCCTCTGATTGTCCTTTTCTATCTTTTTTTAATCTGCCATCACATCAACTAAAAACAACTGAATGACTGGAGCTGGCCGTCCCACATCAACTAAAACAACTGAATGACTGGAGCTGGCCGTCCCACATCAACTAAAACAACTGAATGACTGGAGCTGGCCGTCCCACCTCAACTAAAACAACTGAATGACTGGAGCTGGCCGTCCCACCTCAACTAAAACAACTGAATGACTGGAGCTGGCCGTCCCACCTCAACTAAAACAACTGAATGACTGGAGCTGGCTGTCCCACATCAACTAAAACAACTGAATGACTGGAGCTGGCCGTCCCACATCAACTAAAACAACTGAATGACTTGAGCTGGCCGTCCCACATCAACTAAAACAACTGAATGACTGGAGCTGGCCGTCCCACATCAACTAAAAACAACTGAATGACTGGAGCTGGCCGTCCCACATCAACTAAAAACAACTGAATGACTGGAGCTGGCCGTCCCACATCAACTAAAACAACTGAATGACTGGAGCTGGCCGTCCCACATCAACTAAAACAACTGAATGACTGGAGCTGGCCGTCCCACATCAACTAAAACAACTGAATGACTGGAGCTGGCCGTCCCACATCAACTAAAAACAACTGAATGACTGGAGCTGGCCGTCCCACATCAACTAAAAACAACTGAATGACTGGAGCTGGCCGTCCCACATCAACTAAAACAACTGAATGACTGGAGCTGGCCGTCCCACATCAACTAAAACAACTGAATGACTGGAGCTGGCCGTCCCACATCAACTAAAACAACTGAATGACTGGAGCTGGCCGTCCCACATCAACTAAAAACAACTGAATGACTGGAGCTGGCCGTCCCACATCAACTAAAAACAACTGAATGACTGGAGCTGGCCGTCCCACATCAACTAAAACAACTGAATGACTGGAGCTGGCCGTCCCACATCAACTAAAACAACTGAATGACTGGAGCTGGCCGTCCCACCTCAACTAAAACAACTGAATGACTGGAGCTGGCCGTCCCACATCAACTAAAAACAACTGAATGACTGGAGCTGGCCGTCCCACATCAACTAAAACAACTGAATGACTGGAGCTGGCCGTCCCACATCGACAACGCTACCGGTCAACAGTCAGAAGCTGGAGAAGGTAGACTACCTGCCTCGGGGTTATAGACGTGGTCAGAAGTTGGAGAAGGAAGGCTGCCTGCCTCGGGGTTATAGACGAGGTCAGAAGTTGGAGAAGGAAGGCTGCCTGCCTCAGGGTTATAGACGAGGTCAGGAGTTGGAGAAGGAAGGCTGCCTGCCTCAGGGTTATAGACGAGGTCAGAAGTTGGAGAAGGAAGGATGCCTGCCTCAGGGTTATAGATGAGGTCAGAAGCTGGAGAAGGTAGACTGCCTGCCTCAGGGTTATAGACGAGGTCAGAAGTTGGAGAAGGAAGGCAGCCTGCCTCAGGGTTATAGACGAGGTCAGAAGTTGGAGAAGGAAGGCTGCCTGCCTCAGGGTTATAGACGAGGTCAGAAGTTGGAGAAGGAAGGCTGCCTGCCTCAGGGTTATAGACGAGGTCAGAAGCTGGAGAAGGTAGGCTGCCTGCCTATGGGTTATAGACAAGGTCAGAAGCTGGAGAAGGAAGGCTGCCTGCCTCAGGGTTATAGACGAGGTCAGAAGTTGGAGAAGGTAGGCTGCCTGCCTATGGGTTATAGACAAGGTCAGAAGCTGGAGAAGGTAGACTGCCTGCCTCAGGGTTATAGACGAGGTCAGAAGTTGGAGAAGGAAGGCTGCCTGCCTCAGGGTTATAGACGAGGTCAGAAGTTGGAGAAGGAAGGCTGCCTGCCTCAGGGTTATAGACGAGGTCAGAAGTTGGAGAAGGAAGGCTGCCTGCCTCAGGGTTATAGACGAGGTCAGAAGTTGGAGAAGGAAGGCTGCCTGCCTCAGGGTTATAGACGAGGTCAGAAGCTGGAGAAGGTAGGCTGCCTGCCTCAGGGTTATAGACGAGGTCAGAAGTTGGAGAAGGAAGGCTGCCTGCCTCAGGGTTATAGACGAGGTCAGAAGTTGGAGAAGGAAGGCTGCCTGCCTCAGGGTTATAGACGAGGTCAGAAGTTGGAGAAGGAAGGCAGCCTGCCTCAGGGTTATAGACGAGGTCAGAAGTTGGAGAAGGAAGGCTGCCTGCCTCAGGGTTATAGACGAGGTCAGAAGCTGGAGAAGGTAGGCTGCCTGCCTATGGGTTATAGACAAGGTCAGAAGCTGGAGAAGGAAGGCTGCCTGCCTCAGGGTTATAGACGAGGTCAGAAGTTGGAGAAGGTAGGCTGCCTGCCTATGGGTTATAGACAAGGTCAGAAGCTGGAGAAGGTAGGCTGCCTGCCTCGGGGTTATAGACAAGGTCAGAAGCTGGAGAAGGAAGGCTGCCTGCCTCAGGGTTATAGACGAGGTCAGAAGCTGGAGAAGGTAGGCTGCCTGCCTCAGGGTTATAGACGAGGTCAGAAGCTGGAGAAGGTAGACTGCCTGCCATGGGGTTATAGACGAGGTCAGAAGCTAGAGAAGGTAGACTACCTGCCTCGGGGTTATAGACGAGGTCAGAAGCTGGAGAAGGTAGACTGCCTGCCTCAGGGTTATAGACGAGGTCAGAAGCTGGAGAAGGTAGGCTGCCTGCCTCGGGGTTATAGACGAGGTCAGAAGCTGGAGAAGGTAGGCTGCCTGCCTATGGGTTATAGACAAGGTCAGAATCTGGAGAAGGAAGGCTGCCTGCCTCAGGGTTATAGACGAGGTCAGAAGCTGGAGAAGGTAGGCTGCCTGCCTCAGGGTTATAGACGAGGTCAGAAGCTGGAGAAGGTAGGTTGCCTGCCTCGGGGTTATAGACGAGGTCAGAAGCTGGAGAAGGTAGGCTGCCTGCCTCAGGGTTATAGACGAGGTCAGAAGCTGGAGAAGGTAGACTGCCTGCCATGGGGTTATAGACGAGGTCAGAAGCTAAAGAAGGTAGACTACCTGCCTCGGGGTTATAGACGAGGTCAGAAGCTGGAGAAGGTAGACTGCCTGCCATGGGGTTATAGACGAGGTCAGAAGCTAGAGAAGGTAGACTACCTGCCTCGGGGTTATAGACGAGGTCAGAAGCTGGAGAAGGTAGACTGCCTGCCTCAGGGTTATAGACGAGGTCAGAAGCTGGAGAAGGTAGGCTGCCTGCCTCGGGGTTATAGACGAGGTCAGAAGCTGGAGAAGGTAGGCTGCCTGCCTATGGGTTATAGACAAGGTCAGAATCTGGAGAAGGAAGGCTGCCTGCCTCAGGGTTATAGACGAGGTCAGAAGCTGGAGAAGGTAGGCTGCCTGCCTATGGGTTATAGACAAGGTCAGAAGCTGGAGAAGGAAGGCTGCCTGCCTCAGGGTTATAGACGAGGTCAGAAGCTGGAGAAGGTAGGTTGCCTGCCTCGGGGTTATAGACGAGGTCAGAAGCTGGAGAAGGTAGGCTGCCTGCCTCAGGGTTATAGACGAGGTCAGAAGCTGGAGAAGGTAGGCTGCCTGCCTCAGGGTTATAGACGAGGTCAGAAGTTGGAGAAGGAAGGCTGCCTGCCTCAGGGTTATAGACGAGGTCAGAAGCTGGAGAAGGTAGGCTGCCTGCCTATGGGTTATAGACAAGGTCAGAAGCTGGAGAAGGTAGGCTGCCTGCCTCGGGGTTATAGACGAGGTCAGAAGCTGGAGAAGGTAGGCTGCCTGCCTCGGGGTTATAGACAAGGTCAGAAGCTGGAGAAGGAAGGCTGCCTGCCTCGGGGTTATAGACGAGGTCAGAAGCTGGAGAAGGTAGGCTGCCTGCCTCGGGGTTATAGACGAGGTCAGAAGCTGGAGAAGGTAGGCTGCCTGCCTCGGGGTTATAGACAAGGTCAGAAGCTGGAGAAGGAAGGCTGCCTGCCTCGGGGTTATAGACGAGGTCAGAAGCTGGAGAAGGTAGACTGCCTGCCTCGGGGTTATAGACGAGGTCAGAAGCTGGAGAAGGTAGGCTGCCTGCCTCGGGGTTATAGACGAGTTCAGAAGCTGGAGAAGGTAGGCTGCCTGCCTCAGGGTTATAGACGAGGTCAGAAGCTGGAGAAGGTAGGCTGCCTGCCTCGGGGTTATAGACGAGGTCAGAAGCTGGAGAAGTTAGGCTGCCTGCCTCGGGGTTATAGACGAGGTCAGAAGCTGGAGAAGGTAGGCTGCCTGCCTCGGGGTTATAGACGAGGTCAGAAGCTGGAGAAGGTAGGCTGCCTGCCTTGGGGTTATAGACGAGGTCAGAAGCTGGAGAAGGTAGGCTGCCTGCCTTGGGGTACACAAACAACACCAGTCCTCTTACCTACAAGTCATCACTGGGGCTCCCGAGTGGCGCAGCTGTCTAAGGCCCTGCATCTCAGTGCAGGAGGTGTCACTACAGTCCTTATTTCAAATCCAGGCTGTATCACATCCAGCCATGATTGGAAGTCCCATAGGGAGGCACACAATTGGCCCAGCATTGTTCAGGTTTTGCCAGAGTAGCCCGTTATTGTAAATAAGAATTAGTTCTGAACTGACTTGCCTCTTTAAATAAAGGTTCAATGGAAAAAGTCAAACGGGAAGAAAAAAACAGCAACTTGGCAGCAATGCAGTAGTTTGTCCACAGGGGGGCAGCAACAGATAACCAAACTGAACGTGTGAGAGGAGTGTGAATGGCCCATGTGTGAAGTGAACTTTTGAGATGCTTGGTGGTGCTTTTGTGTATTTCTGATTGTGTAGGTCTATCTATGTTAATATGTGTGCTTCTAAAGGGTTTAAGCCACAATCTATTGAATTAACAATGAATCACTCATTTTCTCATCAAATCTGTTTGTGTTTCGGACTCAAACCAGAATGCTAATTTGAACCACAAACATGACTTGATAATATAATCCATCCACAGTCTATAATGACAAACCTTCAACACAACATCCAGAAGAGCCGAGGACTTCCTGTCCTGATATCAGTTTATTACAGAGAACCATACAATTCAGTAGTTATGAATGAGGCTACTCTGATTCATTGTGGGGCTCTCCATATCCACAAGGGCCTATCATCTAGTCTAGTGTCCTGGTGTGAGGGGCTCCTTCAACCCAATACCCTAGTAGACTGTGGCCCATAAACCCCCTCACCCCATCCAGAAGGAAGGCTACCTCATCTCCTCATCTCTGAAGAGACTCTCTGCTAATAACCAGTCGTTGTGTGTTGTTGAGATCTGAGATGGACAAGTCAGACATCTGTCGGTGAAACCTCCTGACGGTGGGCTGATGATGCTCTGAGTACCACCGGAGGTCCTAGAGTGGAATGGTGTGTCTCAGACCAGCTCTTCATACCACAGTGTGTTTCAGACCAGCTCTTCATACCACAGTGTGTCTCAGACCAGCTCTTCATACCACAGTGTGTCTCAGACCAGCTCTTCATACCACAGTGTGTCTCAGACCAGCTCTTCATACCACAGTGTTAACAGTGTGTCTCAGACCAGCTCTTCATACCACAGTGTTAACAGTGTGTCTCCGACCAGCTCTTCATACCACAGTGTGTCTCAGACCAGCTCTTCATACCAAAGTGTGTCTCAGACCAGCTGTTCATACCACAGTGTGTTTCAGACCAGCTCTTCATACCACAGTGTGTCTCAGACCAGCTGTTCATACCACAGTGTGTTTCAAACCAGCTCTTCATACCACAGTGTGTCTCAGACCAGCTCTTCATACCACAGTGTTAACACTGTGTCTCAGACCAGCTCTTCATACCACAGTGTGTCTCAGACCAGCTCTTCATACCACAGTGTGTCTCAGACCAGCTCTTCATACCACAGTGTGTCTCAGACCAGCTCTTCATACCACAGTGTGTCTCAGACCAGATCTTCATACCACAGTGTGTTTCAGACCAGCTCTTCATACCACAGTGTCTCAGACCAGCTCTTCATACCACAGTGTGTCTAAGACCAGCTCTTCATACCACAGTGTGTCTAAGACCAGCTCTTCATACCACAGTGTGTCTCAGACCAGCTCTTCATACCACAGTGTGTCTCAGACCAGCTCTTCATACCACAGTGTGTCTCAGACCAGCTCTTCATACCACAGTGTGTCTCAGACCATCTCTTCATACCACAGTGTTAACAGTGTGTCTCAGACCAGCTCATCATACCACAGTGTGTCTCAGACCAGCTGTTCATACCACAGTGTGTCTCAGACCAGCTCTTCATACCACAGTGTGTCTCAGACCAGCTCTTCATACCATAGTGTGTCTCAGACCAGCTCTTCATACCACAGTGTTAACAGTGTGTTTCAGACCAGCTCCTCATACCACAGTGTGTTTCAGACCAGCTCCTCATACCACAGTGTGTTTCAGACCAGCTCTTCATTCCACAGTGTGTCTCAGACCAGCTCTTTATACCACAATGTGTCTCAGACCAGCTCTTCATACCACAGTGTGTCTCAGACCAGCTCTTCATACCACAGTGTGTCTCAGACCGGCTGTTCATACCACAGTGTGTCTCAGACCAGCTCTTCATACCACAGTGTGTCTCAGACCATCTCTTCATACCACAGTGTTAACAGTGTGTCTCAGACCAGCTCATCATACCACAGTGTGTCTCAGACCAGCTGTTCATACCACAGTGTGTCTCAGACCAGCTCTTCATACCACAGTGTGTCTCAGACCAGCTCTTCATACCATAGTGTGTCTCAGACCAGCTCTTCATACCACAGTGTTAACAGTGTGTTTCAGACCAGCTCCTCATACCACAGTGTGTTTCAGACCAGCTCCTCATACCACAGTGTGTTTCAGACCAGCTCTTCATTCCACAGTGTGTCTCAGACCAGCTCTTTATACCACAATGTGTCTCAGACCAGCTCTTCATACCACAGTGTGTCTCAGACCAGCTCTTCATACCACAGTGTGTCTCAGACCAGCTGTTCATACCACAGTGTGTCTCAGACCAGCTCATCATACCACAGTGTGTCTCAGACCAGCTCTTCATACCACAGTGTGTCTCAGACCAGCTGTTCATACCACAGTGTGTCTCAGACCAGCTCATCATACCACAGTGTGTCTCAGACCAGCTCTTCATACCACAGTGTGTCTCAGACCAGCTCTTCATACCACAGTGTGTCTCAGACCAGCTCTTCATACCACAGTGTGTCTCAGACCAGCTGTTCATACCACAGTGTGTCTCAGACCAGCTCTTCATACCACAGTGTTAACAGTGTGTCTCAGACCAGCTCATCATACCACAGTGTGTCTCAGACCAGCTCTTCATACCACAGTGTTAACAGTGTGTCTCAGACCAGCTCATCATACCACAGTGTGTCTCAGACCAGCTCTTCATACCACAGTGTGTTTCAGACCAGCTCTTCATTCCTTTGGTTGAGGATCTATCCATTCTTTCACGGAACAACTCCCCCTTTCATAAAGTAACTCAGATCGGCCCGAACAGCACATGAATTTTCCCACTTTCCCTGCTGAGGTATCTGTGGTGGAATGATCACTCATATCAGAGACATAGCAGGGTGTGATGCTATGAGAGTGAAAGTAAGAGTGAGTGAGTGAGTGTGTGTGTGTGAGAGAGAGAGAGAGACAGAGAGAGAGAGAGAGAGAGAGAGAGAGAGAGAGAGAGAGAGAGAGAGAGAGAGAGAGAGAGAGAGAGAGAGAGAGAGAGAGAGAGAGAGAGAGAGAGAGAGAGAGAGAGAGAGAGAGAGAGAGAGAGAGAGAGAGAGAGAGAGAGAGAGAGAGAGAGAGAGAGAGAGAGAGAGAGAGAGAGAGAGAGAGAGAGAGAGAGAGAGACAGAGAGAGACAGAGAGAGACAGAGACAGAGAGAGAGACAGAGAGAGAGACAGAGAGAGACAGAGAGATGAATGGGACTTTCAACCACACGGCCCAATGGTTTCCACATCATTGGGTCTGGTCTGGGTTTGATGATTAAGCTGATAGATAACAGATGGTAGAGAACTTTTACTTGTAGCGAATATCGATGTAAGTGAAACAAACAACAAACAATCAGACATGGTCCATCCTTGATTTATTCACTCAAGGGACCCCAACAACCAATCAGACATGGTCCATCCTTGATTTATTCACTCAAGGGACCCCAACAACCAATCAGACATTGTCCATCCTTGATTTATTCACTCAAGGGACCCCAACAACCAATCAGACATGGTCCATCCTTGATTTATTCACTCAAGGGACCCCAACAACCAATCAGACATGGTCCATCCTTGATTTATTCACTCAAGGGACCCCAACAACCAATCAGACATTGTCCATCCTTGATTTATTCACTCAAGGGACCCCAACAACCAATCAGACATTGTCCATCCTTGATTTATTCACTCAAGGGACCCCAACAACCAATCAGACATTGTCCATCCTTGATTTATTCACTCAAGGGACCCCAACAACCAATCAGACATTGTCCATCCTTGATTTATTCACTCAAGGGACCCCAACAACCAATCAGACATTGTCCATCCTTGATTTATTCACTCAAGGGACCCCAACAACCAATCAGACATTGTCCATCCTTGATTTATTCACTCAAGGGACCCCAACAACCAATCAGACATGGTCCATCCTTGATTTATTCACTCAAGGGACCCCAACAACCAATCAGACATGGTCCATCCTTGATTTATTCACTCAAGGGACCCCAACAACCAATCAGACATTGTCCATCCTTGATTTATTCACTCAAGGGACCCCAACAACCAATCAGACATGGTCCATCCTTGATTTATTCACTCAAGGGACCCCAACAACCAATCAGACATGGTCCATCCTTGATTTATTCACTCAAGGGACCCCAACAACCAATCAGACATGGTCCATCCTTGATTTATTCACTCAAGGGACCCCAACAACCAATCAGACATTGTCCATCCTTGATTTATTCACTCAAGGGACCCCAACAACCAATCAGACATTGTCCATCCTTGATTTATTCACTCAAGGGACCCCAACAACCAATCAGACATGGTCCATCCTTGATTTATTCACTCAAGGGACCCCAACAACCAATCAGACATGGTCCATCCTTGATTTATTCACTCAAGGGACCCCAACAACCAATCAGACATTGTCCATCCTTGATTTATTCACTCAAGGGACCCCAACAACCAATCAGACATTGTCCATCCTTGATTTATTCACTCAAGGGACCCCAACAACCAATCAGACATTGTCCATCCTTGATTTATTCACTCAAGGGACCCCAACAACCAATCAGACATTGTCCATCCTTGATTTATTCACTCAAGGGACCCCAACAACCAATCAGACATTGTCCATCCTTGATTTATTCACTCAAGGGACCCCAACAACCAATCAGACATTGTCCATCCTTGATTTATTCACTCAAGGGACCCCAACAACCAATCAGACATTGTCCATCCTTGATTTATTCACTCAAGGGACCCCAACAACCAATCAGACATTGTCCATCCTTGATTTATTCACTCAAGGGACCCCAACAACCAATCAGACATTGTCCATCCTTGATTTATTCACTCAAGGGACCCCAACAACCAATCAGACATTGTCCATCCTTGATTTATTCACTCAAGGGACCCCAACAACCAATCAGACATTGTCCATCCTTGATTTATTCACTCAAGGGACCCCAACAACCAATCAGACATTGTCCATCCTTGATTTATTCACTCAAGGGACCCCAACAACCAATCAGACATTGTCCATCCTTGATTTATTCACTCAAGGGACCCCAACAACCAATCAGACATTGTCCATCCTTGATTTATTCACTCAAGGGACCCCAACAACCAATCAGACATTGTCCATCCTTGATTTATTCACTCAAGGGACCCCAACAACCAATCAGACATTGTCCATCCTTGATTTATTCACTCAAGGGACCCCAACAACCAATCAGACATTGTCCATCCTTGATTTATTCACTCAAGGGACCCCAACAACCAATCAGACATTGTCCATCCTTGATTTATTCACTCAAGGGACCCCAACCACCAATCAGACATTGTCCATCCTTGATTTATTCACTCAAGGGACCCCAACCACCAATCAGACATTGTCCATCCTTGATTTATTCACTCAAGGGACCCCAACAACCAATCAGACATTGTCCATCCTTGATTTATTCACTCAAGGGACCCCAACAACCAATCAGACATTGTCCATCCTTGATTTATTCACTCAAGGGACCCCAACAACCAATCAGACATTGTCCATCCTTGATTTATTCACTCAAGGGACCCCAACAACCAATCAGACATTGTCCATCCTTGATTTATTCACTCAAGGGACCCCAACAACCAATCAGACATTGTCCATCCTTGATTTATTCACTCAAGGGACCCCAACAACCAATCAGACATGGTCCATCCTTGATTTATTCACTCAAGGGACCCCAACAACCAATCAGACATTGTCCATCCTTGATTTATTCACTCAAGGGACCCCAACAACAGATCAGACATTGTCCATCCATGATTTATTCACTCAAGGAACCCCAACAACAGATCAGACATTGTCCATCCTTGATTTATTCACACGAGGGACCCCAACAACAGATCAGACATTGTCCATCCTTGATTTATTCACACAAGGGATCCCAACAACAGATCAGACATTGTCCATCCTTGATTTATTCACACAAGGGATCCCAACAACAGATCAGACATTGTCCATCCTTGATTTATTCACACAAGGAACCCCAACAACAGATCAGACATTGTCCATCCTTGATTTATTCACACAAGGGATCCCAACAACAGATCAGACATTGTCCATCCTTGATTTATTCACACAAGGAACCCCAACAACCAATCAGACATTGTCCATCCTTGATTTATTCACACAAGAAACCCCAACAACCAATCAGACATTGTCCATCCTTGATTTATTCACACAAGGGACCCCAACAACCAATAAGACATTGTCCATCCTTGATTTATTCACACAATGGACCCCAACAACCAAACAGCAGTGGGTTGCTGGTTGAAGGTTTGCATGAGTTGGCAAGAGTCTGATGATGTGATGGATGGCCCTCTGTTACCAAGAGTCTAATGAGGTTGAGGATGGCCCTGTGGTCCTTCTGTAGCTCAGTTGGTAGAGCATGGCGCTTGTAACGCCAGGGTAGTGGGTTCGATCCCCGGGACCACCCATACGTAGAATGTATGCACACATGACTGTAAGTCGCTTTGGATAAAAGTGTCTGCTAAATGGCATATATTATTATTATATTACCAAGAGTCTAATGATGTTGAGGATGGCCTTCCGTTACCAAGAGTCTAATGATTTTGAGGATGGCCCTCCATTACCAAGAGCCTGATGATGTTGAGGATGGCCCTTCGTTACCAAGACTCTGATGATGTTGAGGATGTCCCTCCGTTACCAAGAGCCTGATAATGTTGAGGATGGCCCTCCGTTACCAAGAGTCTAATGAGGTTGAGGATGGCCCTCCGTTACCAAGAGCCTGATGATGTTGAGGATGGCCCTCCGTTACCAAGAGTCTGATGATGTTGAGGATGTCCCTCCGTTACCAAGAGTCTAATGAGGTTGAGGATGGCCCTTCGTTACCAAGAGCCTGATGATGTTGAGGATGGCCCTTCGTTACCAAGAGCCTGATGATGTTGATGATGGCCCTCCGTTACCAAGAGCCTGAGGATGGCCCTCCGTTACCAAGAGCCTGATGATGTTGAGGATGGCCCTCCGTTACCAAGAGCCTGAGGATGGCCCTCCGTTACCAAGAGCCTGATGATGTTGAGGATGGCCCTCCGTTACCAAGAGCCTGATGATGTTGAGGATGGCCCTCCGTTACCAAGAGCCTGAGGATGGCCCTCCGTTACCAAGAGCCTGATGATGTTGAGGATGGCCCTCCGTTACCAAGAGCCTGATGATGTTGAGGATGGCCCTCCGTTACCAAGAGTCTAATGAGGTTGAGGATGGCCCTCCGTTACCAAGAGTCTGATGATGTTGAGGATGGCCCTCTGTTATCAAGAGCCTGAGGATGTTGATGATGGCCCTCCGTTACCAAGAGTCTAATGAGGTTGAGGATGGCCCTCTGTTATCAAGAGCCTGAGGATGTTGATGATGGCCCTCCGTTACCAAGAGTCTAATGATGTTGAGGATGGCCCTCCGTTACCAAGAGCCTGATGATGTTGAGGATGGCCCTCCGTTACCAAGAGTCTAATGATGTTGAGGATGGCCCTCCGTTACCAAGAGCCTGATGATGTTGAGGATGGCCCTTCGTTACCAAGAGCCTGAGGATGTTGTGGATGGCCCTCCGTTACCAAGAGTCTGATGATGTTGGGGATGGCCCTCCGTTACCAAGAGCCTGAGGATGGCCCTCCGTTACCAAGAGCCTGAGGATGGCCCTCCGTTACCAAGAGCCTGAGGATGGCCCTCCGTTACCATGGTCTTCATGTTGGTTTGATATCAACCTGTCATCATTCCCTGTTGGTAGTTGTTTTTCTCATGATTCTAAAGTGAGTCATAAAAGAGAAGTTATATTAAGCTCCATGATCAGTGTGAGCCAACACCTTGACATCAACTATGTACCCTATGACCTATGAGTAGTCTGTTAACATGGTTTCACATCCCTGTTTAGAGACGATGCTGGATTCCACAACACGTCATCTCCCCCACCCTCGACCCCCGTGACAACGAACCCCTCTCCTCATGGCCAGTGACTTGACTGTGAGGATATTACCCCCCCAGACAAGTCTCTCACGTAGAGTAGTTGACTTGTGGCCACACCCCATGATGCCGAGCTGCAACCCAAAACACCCAGCGTGAGTTCACTTCCCCTCTGTGGTGTTCTACTGAAGACACTCTTCAGGAAGTCGTCACCACTGAAAAAAGGACCATAAATATTAAACCAAAATACTATATTACACATATACTGTACAGTGTATTGTATCTCATTCAATCAGAATACTATATAACACATATACTGTATTGTGTCTCATTCAATCAGAATACTATATAACACATATACTGTATTGTGTCTCATTCAATCAGAATACTATATAACACATATACTGTATTGTGTCTCATTCAATCAGAATACTATATAACACATATACTGTATTGTGTCTCATTCAATCAGAATACTATATAGCACATATACTGTATTGTGTCTCATTCAATCAGAATACTATATAACTCATATACTGGACAGTGTCTCATTCAATCAGAATACTATATAACTCATATACTGGACAGTGTCTCATTCAATCAGAATACTATATAACTCATATACTGGACAGTGTATTGTATCTCATTCAATCAGAATACTATATAACTCATATACTGGACAGTGTCTCATTCAATCAGAATACTATATAACTCATATACTGGACAGTGTATTGTATCTCATTCAATCAGAATACTATATAACTCATATACTGGACAGTGTCTCATTCAATCAGAATACTATATAACTCATATACTGGACAGTGTCTCATTCAATCAGAATACTATATAACTCATATACTGAACAGTGTATTGTGTCTCATTCAATCAGAATACTATATAACTCATATACTGGACAGTGTCTCATTCAATCAGAATACTATATAACTCATATACTGGACAGTGTATTGTGTCACATTCAATCAGAATACTATATAACTCATATACTGGACAGTGTCTCATTCAATCAGAATACTATATAACTCATATACTGGACAGTGTCTCATTCAATCAGAATACTATATAACTCATATACTGGACAGTGTATTGTGTCACATTCAATCAGAATACTATATAACTCATATACTGGACAGTGTCTCATTCAATCAGAATACTATATAACTCATATACTGGACAGTGTCTCATTCAATCAGAATACCATATAACTCATATACTGGACAGTGTCTCATTCAATCAGAATACTATATAACTCATATACTGGACAGTGTATTGTGTCACATTCAATCAGAATACTATATAACTCATATACTGGACAGTGTATTGTATCTCATTCAATCAGAATACTATATAATTCATATACTGGACAGTGTCTCATTCAATCAGAATACTATATAACTCACATACTGGACAGTGTCTCATTCAATCAGAATACTATATAACTCATATACTGGACAGTGTCTCATTCAATCAGAATACTATATAACTCATATACTGGACAGTGTATTGTGTCTCATTCAATCAGAATACTATATAACTCATATACTGGACAGTGTCTCATTCAATCAGAATACTATATAACTCATATACTGGACAGTGTCTCATTCAATCAGAATACTATATAACTCATATACTGGACAGTGTACTGTGTCTCATTCAATCAGAATACTATATAACTCAGATACTGGACAGTGTATTGTGTCTCATTCAATCAGAATACTATATAACTCATATACTGGACAGTGTCTCATTCAATCAGAATACTATATAACTCATATACTGGACAGTGTCTCATTCAATCAGAATACTATATAACTCATATACTGGACAGTGTCTCATTCAATCAGAATACTATATAACTCATATACTGGACAGTGTCTCATTCAATCAGAATACTATATAACTCATATACTGGACAGTGTCTCATTCAATCAGAATACTATATAACTCATATACTGGACAGTGTCTCATTCAATCAGAATACTATATAACTCATATACTGGACAGTGTCTCATTCAATCAGAATACTATATAACTCATATACTGGACAGTGTCTCATTCAATCAGAATACTATATAACTCATATACTGGACAGTGTATTGTGTCTCATTCAATCAGAATACTATATAACTCATATACTGGACAGTGTATTGTATCTCATTCAATCAGAATACTATATAACTCATATACTGGACAGTGTCTCATTCAATCAGAATACTATATAACTCATATACTGGACAGTGTATTGTATCTCATTCAATCAGAATACTATATAACTCATATACTGGACAGTGTCTCATTCAATCAGAATACTATATAACTCATATACTGGACAGTGTCTCATTCAATCAGAATACTATATAACTCATATACTGGACAGTGTCTCATTCAATCAGAATACTATATAACTCATATACTGGACAGTGTATTTTATCTCATTCAATCAGAATACTATATAACTCATATACTGAACAGTGTATTGTGTCTCATTCAATCAGAATACTATATAACTCATATACTGGACAGTGTCTCATTCAATCAGAATACTATATAACTCATATACTGGACAGTGTATTGTGTCACATTCAATTAGAATACTATATAACTCATATACTGGACAGTGTCTCATTCAATCAGAATACTATATAACTCATATACTGGACAGTGTCTCATTCAATCAGAATACTATATAACTCATATACTGGACAGTGTATTGTGTCACATTCAATCAGAATACTATATAACTCATATACTGGACAGTGTCTCATTCAATCAGAATACTATATAACTCATATACTGGACAGTGTCTCATTCAATCAGAATACCATATAACTCATATACTGGACAGTGTCTCATTCAATCAGAATACTATATAACTCATATACTGGACAGTGTATTGTGTCACATTCAATCAGAATACTATATAACTCATATACTGGACAGTGTATTGTATCTCATTCAATCAGAATACTATATAATTCATATACTGGACAGTGTCTCATTCAATCAGAATACTATATAACTCATATACTGGACAGTGTCTCATTCAATCAGAATACTATATAACTCATATACTGGACAGTGTATTGTGTCACATTCAATCAGAATACTATATAACTCATATACTGGACAGTGTATTGTATCTCATTCAATCAGAATACTATATAACTCATATACTGGACAGTGTATTGTGTCACATTCAATCAGAATACTATATAACTCATATACTGGACAGTGTATTGTATCTCATTCAATCAGAATACTATATAACTCATATACTGGACAGTGTCTCATTCAATCAGAATACTATATAACTCATATACTGGACAGTGTATTGTATCTCATTCAATCAGAATACTATATAACTCATATACTGGACAGTGTCTCATTCAATCAGAATACTATATAACTCATATACTGGACAGTGTCTCATTCAATCAGAATACTATATAACTCATATACTGGCCAGTGTCTCATTCAATCAGAATACTATATAACTCATATACTGGACAGTGTCTCATTCAATCAGAATACTATATAACTCATATACTGGACAGTGTATTGTGTCTCATTCAATCAGAATACTATATAACTCATATACTGAACAGTGTATTGTGTCTCATTCAATCAGAATACTATATAACTCATATACTGGACAGTGTCTCATTCAATCAGAATACTATATAACTCATATACTGGACAGTGTATTGTGTCTCATTCAATCAGAATACTATATAACTCATATACTGGACAGTGTATTGTGTCTCATTCAATCAGAATACTATATAACTCATATACTGGACAGTGTCTCATTCAATCAGAATACTATATAACTCATATACTGGACAGTGTCTCATTCAATCAGAATACTATATAACTCATATACTGGACAGTGTACTGTGTCTCATTCAATCAGAATACTATATAACTCAGATACTGGACAGTGTATTGTGTCTCATTCAATCAGAATACTATATAACTCATATACTGGACAGTGTATTGTATCTCATTCAATCAGAATACTATATAACTCATATACTGGACAGTGTCTCATTCAATCAGAATACTATATAACTCATATACTGGACAGTGTATTGTATCTCATTCAATCAGAATACTATATAACTCATATACTGGACAGTGTCTCATTCAATCAGAATACTATATAACTCATATACTGGACAGTGTCTCATTCAATCAGAATACTATATAACTCATATACTGGACAGTGTCTCATTCAATCAGAATACTATATAACTCATATACTGGACAGTGTATTTTATCTCATTCAATCAGAATACTATATAACTCATATACTGAACAGTGTATTGTGTCTCATTCAATCAGAATACTATATAACTCATATACTGGACAGTGTCTCATTCAATCAGAATACTATATAACTCATATACTGGACAGTGTATTGTGTCACATTCAATCAGAATACTATATAACTCATATACTGGACAGTGTCTCATTCAATCAGAATACTATATAACTCATATACTGGACAGTGTCTCATTCAATCAGAATACTATATAACTCATATACTGGACAGTGTATTGTGTCACATTCAATCAGAATACTATATAACTCATATACTGGACAGTGTCTCATTCAATCAGAATACTATATAACTCATATACTGGACAGTGTCTCATTCAATCAGAATACTATATAACTCATATACTGGACAGTGTCTCATTCAATCAGAATACTATATAACTCATATACTGGCCAGTGTCTCATTCAATCAGAATACTATATAACTCATATACTGGACAGTGTCTCATTCAATCAGAATACTATATAACTCATATACTGGACAGTGTATTGTGTCACATTCAATCAGAATACTATATAACTCATATACTGGACAGTGTATTGTATCTCATTCAATCAGAATACTATATAACTCATATACTGGACAGTGTCTCATTCAATCAGAATACTATATAACTCATATACTGGACAGTGTCTCATTCAATCAGAATACTATATAACTCATATACTGGACAGTGTCTCATTCAATCAGAATACTATATAACTCATATACTGAACAGTGTATTGTGTCTCATTCAATCAGAATACTATATAACTCATATACTGGACAGTGTCTCATTCAATCAGAATACTATATAACTCATATACTGGACAGTGTATTGTGTCTCATTCAATCAGAATACTATATAACTCATATACTGGACAGTGTATTGTGTCTCATTCAATCAGAATACTATATAACTCATATACTGGACAGTGTCTCATTCAATCAGAATACTATATAACTCATATACTGGACAGTGTCTCATTCAATCAGAATACTATATAACTCATATACTGGACAGTGTCTCATTCAATCAGAATACTATATAACTCATATACTGGACAGTGTCTCATTCAATCAGAATACTATATAACTCATATACTGGACAGTGTCTCATTCAATCAGAATACTATATAACTCATATACTGGACAGTGTATTGTGTCTCATTCAATCAGAATACTATATAACTCATATACTGGACAGTGTATTGTATCTCATTCAATCAGAATACTATATAACTCATATACTGGACAGTGTCTCATTCAATCAGAATACTATATAACTCATATACTGGACAGTGTATTGTATCTCATTCAATCAGAATACTATATAACTCATATACTGGACAGTGTCTCATTCAATCAGAATACTATATAACTCATATACTGGACAGTGTCTCATTCAATCAGAATACTATATAACTCATATACTGGACAGTGTCTCATTCAATCAGAATACTATATAACTCATATACTGGACAGTGTATTTTATCTCATTCAATCAGAATACTATATAACTCATATACTGAACAGTGTATTGTGTCTCATTCAATCAGAATACTATATAACTCATATACTGGACAGTGTCTCATTCAATCAGAATACTATATAACTCATATACTGGACAGTGTATTGTGTCACATTCAATCAGAATACTATATAACTCATATACTGGACAGTGTCTCATTCAATCAGAATACTATATAACTCATATACTGGACAGTGTCTCATTCAATCAGAATACTATATAACTCATATACTGGACAGTGTATTGTGTCACATTCAATCAGAATACTATATAACTCATATACTGGACAGTGTCTCATTCAATCAGAATACTATATAACTCATATACTGGACAGTGTCTCATTCAATCAGAATACTATATAACTCATATACTGGACAGTGTCTCATTCAATCAGAATACTATATAACTCATATACTGGACAGTGTACTGTGTCTCATTCAATCAGAATACTATATAACTCAGATACTGGACAGTGTATTGTGTCTCATTCAATCAGAATACTATATAACTCATATACTGGACAGTGTCTCATTCAATCAGAATACTATATAACTCATATACTGGACAGTGTCTCATTCAATCAGAATACTATATAACTCATATACTGGACAGTGTCTCATTCAATCAGAATACTATATAACTCATATACTGGACAGTGTCTCATTCAATCAGAATACTATATAACTCATATACTGGACAGTGTCTCATTCAATCAGAATACTATATAACTCATATACTGGACAGTGTCTCATTCAATCAGAATACTATATAACTCATATACTGGACAGTGTCTCATTCAATCAGAATACTATATAACTCATATACTGGACAGTGTCTCATTCAATCAGAATACTATATAACTCATATACTGGACAGTGTATTGTGTCTCATTCAATCAGAATACTATATAACTCATATACTGGACAGTGTATTGTATCTCATTCAATCAGAATACTATATAACTCATATACTGGACAGTGTCTCATTCAATCAGAATACTATATAACTCATATACTGGACAGTGTATTTTATCTCATTCAATCAGAATACTATATAACTCATATACTGGACAGTGTCTCATTCAATCAGAATACTATATAACTCATATACTGCACAGTGTCTCATTCAATCAGAATACTATATAACTCATATACTGGACAGTGTCTCATTCAATCAGAATACTATATAACTCATATACTGGACAGTGTATTTTATCTCATTCAATCAGAATACTATATAACTCATATACTGAACAGTGTATTGTGTCTCATTCAATCAGAATACTATATAACTCATATACTGGACAGTGTCTCATTCAATCAGAATACTATATAACTCATATACTGGACAGTGTATTGTGTCACATTCAATCAGAATACTATATAACTCATATACTGGACAGTGTCTCATTCAATCAGAATACTATATAACTCATATACTGGACAGTGTCTCATTCAATCAGAATACTATATAACTCATATACTGGACAGTGTATTGTGTCACATTCAATCAGAATACTATATAACTCATATACTGGACAGTGTCTCATTCAATCAGAATACTATATAACTCATATACTGGACAGTGTCTCATTCAATCAGAATACCATATAACTCATATACTGGACAGTGTCTCATTCAATCAGAATACTATATAACTCATATACTGGACAGTGTATTGTGTCACATTCAATCAGAATACTATATAACTCATATACTGGACAGTGTATTGTATCTCATTCAATCAGAATACTATATAATTCATATACTGGACAGTGTCTCATTCAATCAGAATACTATATAACTCATATACTGGACAGTGTCTCATTCAATCAGAATACTATATAACTCATATACTGGACAGTGTATTGTGTCACATTCAATCAGAATACTATATAACTCATATACTGGACAGTGTATTGTATCTCATTCAATCAGAATACTATATAACTCATATACTGGACAGTGTATTGTGTCACATTCAATCAGAATACTATATAACTCATATACTGGACAGTGTATTGTATCTCATTCAATCAGAATACTATATAACTCATATACTGGACAGTGTCTCATTCAATCAGAATACTATATAACTCATATACTGGACAGTGTATTGTATCTCATTCAATCAGAATACTATATAACTCATATACTGGACAGTGTCTCATTCAATCAGAATACTATATAACTCATATACTGGACAGTGTCTCATTCAATCAGAATACTATATAACTCATATACTGGCCAGTGTCTCATTCAATCAGAATACTATATAACTCATATACTGGACAGTGTCTCATTCAATCAGAATACTATATAACTCATATACTGGACAGTGTATTGTGTCACATTCAATCAGAATACTATATAACTCATATACTGGACAGTGTATTGTATCTCATTCAATCAGAATACTATATAACTCATATACTGGACAGTGTCTCATTCAATCAGAATACTATATAACTCATATACTGGACAGTGTCTCATTCAATCAGAATACTATATAACTCATATACTGGACAGTGTCTCATTCAATCAGAATACTATATAACTCATATACTGGACAGTGTATTGTGTCACATTCAATCAGAATACTATATAACTCATATACTGGACAGTGTATTGTATCTCATTCAATCAGAATACTATATAACTCATATACTGGACAGTGTCTCATTCAATCAGAATACTATATAACTCATATACTGGACAGTGTCTCATTCAATCAGAATACTATATAACTCATATACTGGACAGTGTCTCATTCAATCAGAATACTATATAACTCATATACTGGACAGTGTCTCATTCAATCAGAATACTATATAACTCATATACTGGACAGTGTCTCATTCAATCAGAATACTATATAACTCATATACTGGACAGTGTCTCATTCAATCAGAATACTATATAACTCATATACTGGACAGTGTCTCATTCAATCAGAATACTATATAACTCATATACTGGACAGTGTCTCATTCAATCAGAATACTATATAACTCATATATTGGACAGTGTCTCATTCAATCAGAATACTATATAACTCATATACTGGACAGTGTCTCATTCAATCAGAATACTATATAACTCATATACTGGACAGTGTCTCATTCAATCAGAATACTATATAACTCATATACTGGACAGTGTCTCATTCAATCAGAATACTATATAACTCATATACTGGACAGTGTCTCATTCAATCAGAATACTATATAACTCATATACTGGACAGTGTCTCATTCAATCAGAATACTATATAACTCATATACTGGACAGTGTCTCATTCAATCAGAATACTATATAACTCATATACTGGACAGTGTCTCATTCAATCAGAATACTATATAACTCATATACTGGACAGTGTCTCATTCAATCAGAATACTATATAACTCATATACTGGACAGTGTCTCATTCAATCAGAATACTATATAACTCATATACTGGACAGTGTCTCATTCAATCAGAATACTATATAACTCATATACTGGACAGTGTCTCATTCAATCAGAATACTATATAACTCATATACTGGACAGTGTCTCATTCAATCAGAATACTATATAACTCATATACTGGACAGTGTCTCATTCAATCAGAATACTATATAACTCATATACTGGACAGTGTCTCATTCAATCAGAATACTATATAACTCATATACTGGACAGTGTCTCATTCAATCAGAATACTATATAACTCATATACTGGACAGTGTCTCATTCAATCAGAATACTATATAACTCATATACTGGACAGTGTCTCATTCAATCAGAATACTATATAACTCATATACTGGACAGTGTCTCATTCAATCAGAATACTATATAACTCATATACTGGACAGTGTATTGTGTCTCATTCAATCAGAATACTATATAACTCATATACTGGACAGTGTCTCATTCAATCAGAATACTATATAACTCATATACTGGACAGTGTCTCATTCAATCAGAATACTATATAACTCATATACTGGACAGTGTCTCATTCAATCAGAATACTATATAACTCATATACTGGACAGTGTCTCATTCAATCAGAATACTATATAACTCATATACTGGACAGTGTACTGTATCTTAGTGGGGATGATATGGATGAGATCACTTCCTTTTCTGGAACCTGGTTTTCAAAGAACTTCTGTGATTGTTAACAGGCTGTTGTTCACTTGTGAGAGAAGTGAAACGAAGAGTCAATGTGGCCCAGTTGATAGTGAGACTGATACAGCTGTATATTCTGGTTCCTGCTACAGGATCAATGTGGCCCAGTTGACAGTGAGACTGATACAGCTGTAGCTTCTGGTTCCTGCTACAGGGTCAATGTGACCCAGTTGACTGTGAGACTGATACAGCTGTAGCTTCTGGTTCCTGCTACAGGGTCAATGTGACCCAGTTGACTGTGAGACTGATACAGCTGTAGCTTCTGGTTCCTGCTACAGGGTCAATGTGACCCAGTTGACTGTGAGACTGATACAGCTGTAGCTTCTGGTTCCTGCTACAGGGTCAATGTGGCCCAGTTGACTGTGAGACTGATACAGTTGTAGCTTCTGGTTCCTGCTACAGGGTCAATGTGACCCAGTTGACAGTGAGACTGATACAGCTGTAGCTTCTGGTTCCTGCTACAGGGTCAATGTGGCCCAGTTGACTGTGAGACTGATACAGCTGTAGCTTCTGGTTCCTGCTACAGGGTCAATGTGGCCCAGTTGACTGTGAGACTGATACAGTTGTAGCTTCTGGTTCTTGCTACAGATCATTATGTTTACTATGCCCAAGTCATGCTTACTGTCTAAGAAGTAAGGAAAAATTCCCCGCTCCTTCCCCATCAGAATCCTGAGAAAGTAGTCCTTAGTCATATCTATTCTTATATTAACCTTGTGAGACCCAATGTTGCAACAATGTAACGTCTCCTGAATTGCATCCTGTACAGGTCCTAAACTGAAACGTCACCCCACTGCATAACGTGTCTGCTTCGACCCAGATGTATCTCCAGTGTGTGTTCTGTGTCAGTATGATTCTTGTGGCATCAGTAGTCTCTGAAACAGAACCCTGTCCAACTGTGAACCCACGCTGGTTCCCTACACAATAACATGGTGTAAGGCCTTCATACAAGGACATTACTTGAAATGTATTTTTCTGTGTTGTCTAAGATATAGTGGTTAGGTGGAAAAAAAAGAAATGAAGAAATAGTGATGATTTAATTAACACATTTATTTGCAGACAACTACGAAACCATGAAGTTATAAAGTTATTGAAGAGCAACTTTTAATTACTGAACACATTGTAAATGGAAACTGATACATTCCAGAACACATTGTAAATGGAAACTGATACATTCCAGAACACATTCTAAATGGAAACTGATACATTCCAGAACACATTGTAAATGGAAACTGATACATTCCAGAACACATTGTAAATAGAAACTGATACATTCCAGAACACATTGTAAATGGAAACTGATACATTCCAGAACACATTGTAAATGGAAACTGATACATTCCAGAACACATTGTAAATGGAAACTGATACATTCCAGAACACATTGTAAATGGAAACTGATACATTCCAGAACACATTGTAAATGGAAACTGATACATTCCAGAACACATTGTAAATAGAAACTGATACATTCCAGAACACATTGTAAATGGAAACTGATACATTCCAGAACACATTGTAAATGGAAAATGATACATTCCAGAACACATTGTAAATGGAAAATGATACATTCCAGAACACATTGTAAATGGAAAATGATACATTCCAGAACACATTGTAAATGGAAACTGATCAATTCCAGAACACATTGTAAATGGAAACTGATACATTCCAGAACACATTGTAAATGGAAACTGATACATTCCAGAACACATTGTAAATGGAAAATGATACATTCCAGAACACATTGTAAATGGAAACTGATACATTCCAGAACACATTCTAAATGGAAACTGATACATTCCAGAACACATTGTAAATGGAAACTGATACATTCCAGAACACATTGTAAATGGAAACTGATACATTCCAGAACACATTGTAAATAGAAACTGATACATTCCAGAACACATTGTAAATGGAAACTGATACATTCCAGAACACATTGTAAATGGAAACTGATACATTCCAGAACACATTGTAAATGGAAACTGATACATTCCAGAACACATTGTAAATGGAAACTGATACATTCCAGAACACATTGTAAATGGAAACTGATACATTCCAGAACACATTGTAAATAGAAACTGATACATTCCAGAACACATTGTAAATGGAAACTGATACATTCCAGAACACATTGTAAATGGAAAATGATACATTCCAGAACACATTGTAAATGGAAACTGATACATTCCAGAACACATTGTAAATGGAAACTGATACATTCCAGAACACATTGTAAATGGAAACTGATACATTCCAGAACACATTGTAAATGGAAACTGATACATTCCAGAACACATTGTAAATGGAAACTGATACATTCCAGAACACATTGTAAATGGAAAATGATACATTCCAGAACACATTGTAAATGGAAACTGATACATTCCAGAACACATTGTAAATGGAAACTGATACATTCCAGAACACATTGTAAATGGAAACTGATACATTCCAGAACACATTGTAAATGGAAACTGATACATTCCAGAACACATTGTAAATGGAAACTGATACATTCCAGAACACATTGTAAATGGAAACTGATACATTCCAGAACACATTGTAAATGGAAACTGATACATTCCAGAACACATTGTAAATGGAAACTGATACATTCCAGAACACATTGTAAATGGAAACTGATACATTCCAGAACACATTGTAAATGGAAACTGATACATTCCAGAACACATTGTAAATGGAAACTGATACATTCCAGAACACATTGTAAATGGAAACTGATACATTCCAGAACACATTGTAAATGGAAACTGATACATTCCAGAACACATTGTAAATGGAAACTGATACATTCCAGAACACATTGTAAATGGAAAAGGATACATTCCAGAACACATTGTAAATGGAAACTGATACATTCCAGAACACATTGTCAATGGAAAAGGATACATTCCAGAACATATTGTAAATGGAAACTGATACATTCCAGAACACATTGTAAATGGAAACTGATACATTCCAGAACACATTGTAAATGGAAACTGATACATTCCAGAACACATTCTAAATGGAAACTGATACATTCCAGAACACATTGTAAATGGAAACTGATACATTCCAGAACACATTGTAAATGAAAACTGATACATTCCAGAACACATTGTAAATGGAAACTGATACATTCCAGAACACATTGTAAATATGGAAAAGGATACGGAATGCAGCAGCAGAGACCATTTATATGTCGTATTTTAACAAAGCACCTTTTCCATTTCTTTGGTTTAGCTAACGATTTCCAGATGGTAAGAAATTACTGTCTCTACCACATTTCTTTCCAATTCAGTCATGTTTCTTCAATAAAGTCAAGTATGCCCCTGTAGACCTACTGGCCCTGCAGTCCTACATTTACATTTACATTTAAGTCATTTAGCAGACGCTCTTATCCAGAGCGACTTACAAATTGGTGCATTCACCTTATGACATCCAGTGGAACAGCCACTTTACAATAGTGCATCTACATATTTTAAGGGGGGTGAGAAGGATTATTTTATCCTATCCTAGGTATTCCTTAAAGAGGTGGGGTTTCAGGTGTCTCCGGAAGGTGGTGATTGACTCCGCTGTCCTGGCGTCGTGAGGGAGTTTGTTCCACCATTGGGGAGCCAGAGCAGCGAACAGTTTTGACTGGGCTGAGCGGGAACTGTACTTCCTCAGTGGTAGGGAGGCACAGGCCAGAGGTGGATGAAAGTGCCCTTATTTGGGTGTAGGGCCTGATCAGAGCCTGGAGGTACTGAGGTGCCGTTCCCCTCACAGCTCCGTAGGCAAGCACCATGGTCTTGTAGCGGATGCGAGCTTCAACTGGAAGCCAGTGGAGAGAGCGGAGGAGCGGGGTGACGTGAGAGAACTTGGGAAGGTTGAACACCAGACGGGCTGCGGCGTTCTGGATGAGTTGTAGGGGTTTAATGGCACAGGCAGGGAGCCCAGCCAACAGCGAGTTGCAGTAATCCAGACGGGAGATGACAAGTGCCTGGATTAGGACCTGTGCCGCTTCCTGTGTGAGGCAGGGTCGTACTCTGCGGATGTTGTAGAGCATGAACCTACAGGAACGGGCCACCGCCTTGATGTTAGTTGAGAACGACAGGGTGTTGTCCAGGATCACGCCAAGGTTCTTAGCGCTCTGGGAGGAGGACACAATGGAGTTGTCAACCGTGATGGCGAGATCATGGAACGGGCAGTCCTTCCCGGGAGGAAGAGCAGCTCCGTCTTGCCGAAGTTCAGCTTGAGGTGGTGATCCGTCATCCACACTGATATGCCTGCCAGACATGCAGAGATGCGATTCGCCACCTGGTCATCAGAAGGGGGAAAGGAGAAGATTAATTGTGTGTCGTCTGCATAGCAATGATAGGAGAGACCATGTGAGGTTATGACAGAGCCAAGTGACTTGGTGTATAGCGAGAATAGGAGAGGGCCTAGAACAGAGCCCTGGGGGACACCAGTGGTGAGAGCGCATGGTGAGGAGACAGATTCTCGCCACGCCACCTGGTAGGAGCGACCTGTCAGGTAGGACGCAATCCAAGCGTGGGCCACGCCGGAGATGCCCAACTCGGAGAGGGTGGAGAGGAGTATCTGATGGTTCACAGTATCGAAGGCAGCCGATAGGTCTAGAAGGATGAGAGCAGAGGAGAGAGAGTTAGCTTTAGCGGTGCGGAGCGCCTCCGTGATACAGAGAAGAGCAGTCTCAGTTGAATGACTAGTCTTGAAACCTGACTGATTTGGATCAAGAAGGTCATTCAGTCCTGGAGGAACTAATACGAGTTCTTTATTCAGCTTTATCACATTGTTCTACAAATAAAGAATCATCTCCTCCATCCACACAACATAGGAAATGTTACTCTACATCACATCCACCATGCTGACCCTCAACACGGGGCCCCTCGGGGATCTACAACACATCCACCTTGTTGACCCTCAACACGGGCCCCTCAGGGGTCTATAACACATCCACCATGCTGATCCTCAACACGGGGCCCCTCAGGGGTCTACATCACATCCAACATGCTGACCCTCAACACGGGCCCCTCAGGGGTCTACAACACATCCACCATGCTGACCCTCAACACGGGGCCCCTCAGGGGTCTACATCACATCCAGGTTAGAAACATTTTGTTTTTAAAAGAATCCTTGTATAACGACACCTCTGTTTTTAAGCCTGGATTCCTAGCACATTGATGTTATTGTTGGATTTGATTTTTTAATAGCTATTATTTCGTTGGTCATAATAATATGTCGATAGTCAATCAAATGTAATCAATCAAATGTAATCAATCAAATGTAATCAATCAAATGTAATCAATCAAATGTAATCAATCAAATGTATTTATAAAGCCCTTCTTACATCAGCTGATGTCACAAAGTGCTGTACAGAAATCCAGCCTAAAACCCCAAACAGCAGGTATAGAAGCACGGTGGCTAGGAAAAACTCCCTAGAAAGGCAGGAACCTAGGAAGAAACCTAGAGAGGAACCAGGCTATGAGGGTTGGCCAGTCCTCTTCTGGCTGTGCCGGGTGGAGATTATAACAGAACATGGCCAAGATGTTCAAAAGTTCATAGATGACCAGCAGGGTCAAATAATAATAATCACAGTGGTTGTAGAGGGTGCAACAGGTCAGCACCTCGGGAGTAAATGTCAGTTGGCTTTTCATAGCCGATCGTTCAGATAGTGGACAACCTTGTTTTACTCTTCTTGAGGGTTGACAACTTTCTGAGAATTAGCCATTATTTACTATTTTACACCTAGAGTTACTATACATAACTTTAACCCATTTTATAAGAGATTCTCCAACATTTAAATATTCCAGGCATTTATATATAAACTCCAGTCAAACTTTATCAAAAGCCTTTTCAAAGTCTGTTATGAATACCAGGCTTGCTTTCCTAGATGTTTCCTCGTGTTCAATTGTTTCAAATACTTGTCTTATATTATCTCCAATGTAACATCCATGTAAAAAACCTGTCTGTTCAGGATGAATAATATAATAATTTAATAATTTAATAGTAGAATAATATCAATAATAGAATATTGTAATAATAAAATAATATAATAATTTAATAATATAATAATTTAATAATATAATAATTTAATAATTTAATAATATAATAATTTAATAATGTAATAATATAATAATATAATAATTTAATAATATAATAATATAATAATTTAATAATTTAATAGTAGAATAATATCAAATAGAATATTGTAATAATAAAATAATATAATAATTTAATAACTTAATAATTTAATAATATAATAATTTAATAATTTAATAATATAATAATTTAATAATATAATAATATAATAATATAATAATATAATAATGTAATAATTTAATAATATAATAATTTAATAATTTAATAATTTAATAATATAATAATTTAATAATATAATAATTTAATAATTTAATAATATAATAATATAATAATTTAATAATATAATAATTTAATAATTTAATAATATAATAATATAATAATTTAATAATTTAATAATTTAATAATAGAATAATTTAATAATTTTATAATAGAATAATATAATAATTTAATAATTTAATAATAGAATAATAGAATCATTTTGTAATATAATAATTTAATAATATAATAATATAATAATTTAATAATATAATAATATAATAATTTTAATGATATGTGCTATTTCTTTTGCTAGGGGTTTTTGCATCACAACACTGAAGTGTAAAGGAACTCCACGTTTTAGACTGGATCGTTATACCTACCACCTGGGTCCACCTGGGTCCACCTGGGTCCACCTGGGTCCACCTGGGTCCACCTGGGTCCACCTGGGTCCACCTGGGTCCACCTGGGTCCACCTGGGTCCACCTGGGTCCTGTTTCAGTCATGAAATCAGACCTGAGTACCTGATAGGAGGGGTTCAAATATACTAATAGTAGATCAAATAAGGTCTCATTTACCCCAACTGGTGTGCCATCCAGCCCTGGAGTTTTCCCTGGCCTAAAGGCTTTCATTGCATCAATACATACCTCCTCTGCAATTTGGCCATCATACAAGTCTTTCTGTACAGGTGCTAATTTTACACCACTATTAGGAAAAAAGTCCTTCCAATTAACTTCAGTTAGTGGAAATGGAGGAGACTGAAAAGAGAACATATGCTTAAAATATTTAGCTTCCTCTTTCAAAGTATCGTTTCGTGAATCATGGATGACTCCGTAATTTGTAACAATTTTCTGTAAATTATTTTTGGTCGAATTTCTATGTTGAAGATTCTAAAATAATTTGGTTCAATTTCTCCCCATTTTCCATCCAATTAGCTTTATTTTTATAATATGTTACACAGGATCTTTGTTGAATAAGTTATTCCATGTCTTTTTGTTTTCCCTCTAACTCGTTCTGTGCCTCTATGGTACAGTTTTTATTGCTGTCTATCTGTGCTGTTAGTTCTTCTATTTAATTTGTTAACATGAACTCTTTTACCCATAATAGTTTGTATTGAACTGCATGAGCTCTACAGGCACATTTTAAACTACCAATGTTCCTTCCTCTTGGTTCAAAACAGGATGTCATCCAGTAAGCTGTGATAAAACTTCCAATATCTTCACCCACGTGAGACCTCGACCACGTGAGACCTCGCCCACGTGAGTCCTCGCCTGCGTGGTTCCTCGCCCACGTGAAACCTCACCCACGTGAGACCTCTCCCGCATGGGTCCTCGCCCACGTGAAACCTCACCCATGTGAGTCCTCGCCCGCGTGGTTCCTCGCCCACGTGAAACCTCACCCACGTGAGTCCTCTCACGCGTGGGTCCTCGCCCACCTGAATCCTCGCCCACGTGAAACCTCACCCAAGTGAGTCCTCGCCCGCATGGTTCCTCGCCCGCGTGGTTCCTCGCCCGCGTGGTTCCTCGCCCGCGTGGTTCCTCGCCCGCGTGGGTCCTCGCCCACGTGAAACCTCGCCCACCTGAATCCTCGTCCACGTGAAGCCTCGTCCACATGGAAATTCTGTAAGAGTAATGTGGATGCCAATTATTTGAAGGTCCAATCATATTCTGCCTCCTATCAAAACGTTTTAAACTTTTGGTGCCAGTATAGAAGAAAGTAATGAAGACGACTAGCTTGATTAAGCCTACAGTATCTCTTATCTGTAGCTCCTACGAGTAGCTCTTACCAGCATCTCTTACCACTAGCTCTTACCAGTATCTATTATCAGTATCTCTTACCAGTATCTCTAATCAGTAGCTCTTACCAGTATCTCTAATCAGTATCTCTTACCAGTATCTATTATCAGTATCTCTTACCAGTATCTCTAATCAGTATCTCTTACCAGTATCTATTATCAGTATCTCTTACCAGTATCTCTAATTAGTATCTCTTACCAGTATCTCGAATCAGTATCTCTTACCAGTATCTCTAATCAGTATCTCTTACCAGTATCTTATATCAGTATCTCTTACCAGTATCTATTATCAGTAGCTCTTACCAGTATCTCGAATCAGTATCTCTTACCAGTATCTCTAATTAGTATCTCTTACCAGTATCTATTATCAGTAGCTCTTACCAGTATCTCGAATCAGTATCTCGAATCAGTATCTCTTACCAGTATCTCGAATCAGTATCTCTTACCAGTATCTCTAATTAGTATCTCTTACCAGCATATACCAGCATTCCGGGTTGGATGCGCGCGTGTTAAAGAAGCAGTGCAGCTTGGTTGGGTTGTGTTTCAGAGTATCTATGGCTTTCGACCTAATCGTCTCTCCCGAGCCCTTACGGGAGTTGTGGCGATAGTCAAGATAGTAACTACTAATAATTGGATACCACAAAATTGGGGAGAAAAGGGGGTCAGATAAATGTAAAAGAAAGAAAAGGGAATTACATCTAAATACACTCGGATCGGAAGTACCCCCTTTACCCCAAATACATCTCGGATCGGAAGTACCCCCTTTACCCCAAATACACTCGGATCGGAAGTACCTCATTTACCCCAAATACACTCGGATCGGAAGCACCCCCATTTACCCCAAATACACTCTGATCGGAAGTACCCCCATTTACCCCAAATACACTCGGATCGGAAGTACCCCCATTTACCCCAAATACACTCGGATCGGAAGTACCCCATTTACCCCAAATACACTCGGATCGGAAGTACCCCCATTTACCCCAAATACACTCGGATCGGAAGTACCCCCATTTACCCCAAATACACTCGGATCGGAAGCACCCCCTTTACCCCAAATACACTCGGATCGGAAGCACCCCCTTTACCCCAAATACACTCGGATCGGAAGTACCCCCATTTACCCCAAATACACTCGGATCGGAAGCACCCCCTTTACCCCAAATACACTCGGATCGGAAGTACCCCCATTTACCCCAAATACACTCGGATCGGAAGTACCCCATTTACCCCAAATACACTCGGATCGGAAGTACCCCCATTTACCCCAAATACACTCGGATCGGAAGTACCCCATTTACCCCAAATACACTCGGATCGGAAATACCCCATTTACCCCAAATACACTCGGATCGGAAGCACCCCCTTTACCCCAAATACACTCGGATCGGAACACCCCCCTTTACCCCAAATACACTCGGATCGGAAGTACCCCATTTACCCCAAATACACTCGGATCGGAAGTACCCCCCTTTACCCCAAATACACTCGGATCGGAAGTACCCCCATTTACCCCAAATACACTCGGATCGGAAGTACCCCATTTACCCCAAATACACTCGGATCGGAAGTACCCCCATTTACCCCAAATACACTCGGATCGGAAGTACCCCCATTTACCCCAAATACACTCGGATCGGAAGTACCCCCATTTACCCCAAATACACTCGGATCGGAAGTACCCCCATTTACCCCAAATACACTCGGATCGGAAGCACCCCCATTTACCCCAAATTCACTCGGATTGGAAGCACCCCCTTTACCCCAAATACACTCGGATCGGAAGTACCCCCATTTACCCCAAATACACTCGGATCGGAAGCACCCCCATTTACCCCAAATACACTCGGATCGGAAGCACCCCCTTTACCCCAAATACACTCGGATCGAAGACAGTACCCCCTTTACCCCAAATACACTCGGATCGGAAGTACCCCCTTTACCCCAAATACACTCGGATCGGAAGCACCCCCATTTACCCCAAATACACTCGGATCGGAAGTACCCCATTTACCCCAAATACACTCGGATCGGAAGTACCCCATTTACCCCAAATACACTCGGATCGGAAGTACCCCCATTTACCCCAAATACACTCGGATCGAAGTACCCCATTTACCCCAAATACACTCGGATCGGAAGTACCCCCATTTACCCCAAATACACTCGGATCGGAAGCACCCCATTTACCCCAAATACACTCGGATCGGAAGCACCCCCTTTACCCCAAATACACTCGGATCGGAAGTACCCCCTTTACCCCAAATACACTCGGATCGGAAGTACCCCCTTTACCCCAAATACACTCGGATCGGAAGCACCCCCATTTACCCCAAATACACTCGGATCGGAAGTACCCCCATTTACCCCAAATACACTCGGATCGGAAGTACCCCCTTTACCCCAAATACACTCGGATCGGAAGCACCCCATTTACCCCAAATACACTCGGATCGGAAGTACCCCCATTTACCCCAAATACACTCGGATCGGAAGTACCCCCTTTACCCCAAATACACTCGGATCGGAAGTACCCCATTTACCCCAAATACACTCGGATCGGAAGTACCCCCATTTACCCCAAATACACTCGGATCGGAAGCACCCCATTTACCCCAAATACACTCGGATCGGAAGCACCCCCTTTACCCCAAATACACTCGGATCGGAAGTACCCCCTTTACCCCAAATACACTCGGATCGGAAGCACCCCCTTTACCCCAAATACACTCGGATCGGAAGCACCCCATTTACCCCAAATACACTCGGATCGGAAGCACCCCCTTTACCCCAAATACACTCGGATCGGAAGCACCCCCTTTACCCCAAATACACTCGGATCGGAAGCACCCCCTTTGACAGACAGACAGACAGACAGACAGACAGACAGACAGACAGACAGAGCGCTCAGACAGACAGACAGCTAGATGCTCATCGTTGTGTGGCTGCCGACTGGCAGACAGACAGACAGAGCTCATCGTTGTGTGGCTGCCAACCCCAAATCAGACAGACAGACTCGGATCGGAAGCACCCCCTTTACCCCAAATACACTCGGATCGGAAGCACCCCCTTTACCCCAAATACACTCGGATCGGAAGCACACCCCTTTACCCCAAAGACACTCGGATCGGAAGCACCCCCTTTACCCCAAAGACACTCGGATCGGAAGCACCCCCATTTACCCCAAATACACTCGGATCGGAAGCACCCCCTTTACCCCAAATACACTCGGATCGGAAGCACACCCCTTTACCCCAAAGACACTCGGATCGGAAGCACCCCCTTTACCCCAAAGACACTCGGATCGGAAGCACCCCCTTTACCCCAAACACACTCGGATCGGAAGTACCCCCTTTACCCCAAAGACACTCGGATCGGAAGCACCCCCTTTACCCCAAACACACTCGGATCGGAAGCACCCCCTTTACCCCAAACACACTCGGATCGGAAGCACCCCCTTTACCCCAAAGACACTCGGATCGGAAGCACCCCCATTTACCCCAAACACATCCTACACGTTGTGTGGCGGATCGGAAGCACCCCCTTTACCCCAAATACACTCAGAACGGAAGCACCCCCTTTACCCCAAACATGTTCCATCCAAACACACTCGGATCGGAAGCACCCCCTTTACCCCAAACATGTTCCATCCAAACACACTCGGATCGGAAGCACCCCCTTTACCCCAAACATGTTCCATCCAAATACACTCGGATCGGAAGCACCCCCCTTTACCCCAAATACACTCGGATCGGAAGCACCCCCTTTACCCCAAACACACTCGGATCAGAAGCACCCCCTTTACCCCAAACACACTCGGATCGGAAGTACCCCCTTTACCCCAAAACATGTTCCATCCAAATACACCAAATACATCGGAAGCACCCCCCTTTACCCCAAATATGTTCCATAATGCACTGTTTATGATTCAAGAGATCTTTATCCTGAAGGTTTTGACTTTTCTGACAATCAACGACCTCAAGATAAAATAGGATCTCCATTATCTACTACCTATATGTACATATCTACCTCAATAATCTGGTACCCTGCACATCCACTCAGTACTGGTACTTCCTGTATATAGCCATGTTATTACCTGGTACTCCCTGTATACAGCCATGTTATTACCTGGTACTTCCTGGAAATAGCCATGTTATTACCTGGTACTTCCTGTATATAACCATGTTATTACCTGGTACTCCCTGTATACAGCCATGTTATTACCTGGTACTTCCTGTATATAACCATGCTATTACCTGGTACTTCCTGTATATAGCCATGTTATTACCTGGTACTTCCTGTATATAGCCATGTTATTACCTGGTACTCCCTGTATACAGCCATGTTATTACCTGGTACTTCCTGTATATAACCATGTTATTACCTGGTACTTCCTGTATATAACCATGTTATTACCTGGTACTTCCTGTATATAACCATGTTATTACCTGGTACTTCCTGTATATAGCCATATTATTACCTGGTACTTCCTGTATATAGCCATGTTATTACCTGGTACTTCCTGTATATAGCCATGTTATTAGCTTGATACTTCCTGTATATAGCCATGTTATTACCTGATACTTCCTGTATATAGCCATGTTATTACCTGGTACTTCCTGTATATAGCCATGTTATTACCTGGTACTCCCTGTATATAGCCATGTTATTAGCTGGTACTTCCTGTATATAGCCATGTTATTACCTGGTACTTCCTGTATATAGCCATGTTATTACCTGATACTTCCTGTATATAGCCATGTTATTACCTGGTACTTCCTGTATATAACCATGTTATTACCTGGTACTTCCTGTATATAGCCATGTTATTACCTGGTACTTCCTGTATATAGTTATGTTGTTTTACTTGTTATGGTTATTCGTTATTCAGTATTTATTCCTCCTGTCACTTTCTATTTATCTATTTTTGAATCTTTATCTTTAACTCTGTGCTTTTGGAAAATGACTGTTCAATCAGCTGTTCACTGTTAGTGTACACCTGTTGTTTATCAAACATGGGATATCATTTGATTGGATTTTAACTACCAGCCTAACCACGAACATGATTTAAAAAATATATTATTATAATATATTTTGTGCAACTTTAAATAACTTTATGAGAATACATTATTTTTTGATTCCAAATAAAACACAACCACGATTTAGTTTCAAAAATCAAATGTGTAGCCTACAGTTCAGGAATATTTAATTTTGCCCTCTTGATAAGAAATAAACATTTTTTATTAAGACAAGTAAAATAATTTTATTTCACCTTTATTTTACTAGGCAAGTCAGTATGGCTGTAGGGTATGACTGTAGGGTATGACTATAGGGTATGGCTGTAGGGTATGGCTATAGGGTATGACTGTAGGGTATGGCTGTAGGGTATGGCTGTAGGGTAAGACTATAGGGTATGACTGTAGGGTATGGCTGTAGGGTATGACTGTAGGGTATGGCTATAGGGTATGACTGTAGGGTAAGTCTATAGGGTATGGCTGTAGGGTATGGCTGTAGGGTATGGCTGTAGGGTAAGGCTGTAGGGTATGACTGTAGGTTAAGTCTATAGGGTATGGCTGTAGGGTATGGCTGTAGGGTATGACTGTAGGGTGTGGCTGTAGGGTATGAATGTAGGGTGTGACTGTAGGGTATGACTGTAGTGTTACATGACTATAGGGTATGACTGTAGGGAGTGACATGACTATAGGGTATGACTGTAGGGTATGACAGACTGTGGGTATGACTGAGGGTTTGTCTGCAGGGTATGACTGCAGGGTTTGTCTGTAGGGTATGTCTGTAGGGTATGGCTGTAGGGTATGACTGTAGGGTATGGCTGTAGGGTGTGGCTGTAGGGTATGGCTGTAGGGTATGACTGTAGGGTATGACTGTAGGGTATGGCTGTAGGGTATGGCTGTAGGGTATGACTGTAGGGTGTGGCTGTAGGGTATGAATGTAGGGTGTGACTGTAGGGTATGACTGTAG